>NC_053489.1:507419526-507422026 GCF_905171775.1 Rana temporaria
TCCTTGCCTGCCCCCCCCCCCCCCCCCCTCCATCCTCCACATTCTTTTCTCTCCCTGCCTGTCCTGTCTCCCCAGCCTTATTGCTAGCCCTCATTCTCCTTCCATGTCTCCTTTTCTCCATCTCTCTCCCCCCTTCCTCTAAATGTATAGCTCTCCCCTTCTCCTGACAGCCCCCTTCCCTCACTTTTCACTCCATGCAGTGCAATGGTCTGTATGGTGTGTGCCTTCCTCCCCCCCTCCTCCAGCCTCTCACAATCTGTCTATGTTCTTTTCCCTTTCTCTGTCATGGTCTGCAGACACTTTTATAGCCTGGCTCTGATATTTCCCTGGAACCCATGCTACAGAAACTTAGCACATCACAGTGAGATTATTTCTGACAAGCCAATGTTTTTTTTTATTTTTATTTTTTTTCCTCTTTTTTTTTTTTTTTCTGCTTTCCTTCTATCTGCCTCCTTGTGCCTGCATACACATATTTACTGCATGTTGGATAAATTATATAGTCTTTTTTTTCCCTCCATCTCATTTACTGTACTACTTTTCAGACAGCCTTTGATTTTTTTTTTTTCTTTCCCTAGGTTTCTCTGCAGGATTTTTTTTTTCCAAGTGAAATGCTAGCAGTTTCCTTTTCTGGAAAGGCGAGTAGATGCCCAGCATGCCTCCTCCTCCCTGGAAGAATTCTAAAGCATTTTCTATAGCATTGTTCCCCTTGCTTTCAATGGCCGCGTGGCAAATTGCAGAGCCTTAATGAATGTATTTAGCGATGGGTCACAGCAATGAGCGTTTTTCTCCCCCTTGCTCATGAATAATACTGTTTTACAAGTTTGCCTTCTCTTTTCACTACATGATCACCCCAAGTCCATATAAACCCTGTAGGCAAAAAAAAAAAAGAGGGACCAGCAATGCCCATAGCCATCTGCCTACAAAAAAAAAAAGTCTGCCAATTCAAGCCCATAATTTTATCACTCCAAGCTTTGCCCCCCCCCCCTTCTCTAAACATCAAAAGCTGCATATGCCAAAAAAAGAAATGGATGGGCAGCCTAAAAGACTGAAAGATAATCTAATTTTAGGAATTTACGGTCAGATTTTAGTAAAAGAGAAAAGTTCTCAAACAATTCTCAGCACTTTTTTTTTTTTATCTAATTGTCAAAATTGGTTTATTTAAAAAAAAAAACCTTTCAAATGCTAAGGTACTTTTTACTTTTTTTTTTTTATCTAATTGTCAAAATTTGTTAATTTAAAAAAAAAAAAAAACTTTCAAATGCTAAGGTACTTTTTACTTTTTTTTTTCTTCTTGTTAAAAGAAAGAAAGAAAGCAGTTATTGCCTTTTCAGCCTGTATGTGGCATGAATTATTCATAGGCAGAAATAGTTTCAGTGCCACGTACTAAAATATTTAAAATGGTGTGTAAATTAATATATACCCACATGGAATAGTTTATTTTTTTATTTATTTTTTTAGCAACTGGCAAACACATTTAGAAATTATTGATTTGAATATAAGAAGCTGGAAACAGAGAAGGAGATAGAACTTCAATGCATCTTCAAAGTAATTTAGCGAGCTTGTGAAAAAAAAAAAGGGTGTTAAGTTTAGATCACCTCTAGAGAGTAGCAAGTGGAGCCTTTAATTCGGCACTTAGATGTATTACTGAGAAAATGACATGAGGTGCGGGGAGCTTCTCCCTCAGCTACTGTCTCATGCACATTCCCATTAGCATGTTAGTTTGTATTCTCATCTCAAGGTGCCCTACTTAGAGAATCGCATTGTTTTATGAAGAGGTGACAGAATTGTGCTGATGAGTTTGCTTGGAGATCTTCTATGTTATGAGTTGAGAGATGAGTTTGCTATGGATCTCTTCTCAGTGAAAGTTGGGTGTACTTGTCTTCATACAGCTCTCTGCCCCCCCCCCCCCCCCTTGACACAAGGGTCTTCACTGTTCCTGAATGAGAGGAGCACCACGTGCACAGACAAGGGGCTTAGAGAGCCTCCTATTGTAGGTCCTCAGAGGGCTGCACTACACTTATAGGAGGACAATGTTTGTACTCCTCACTGCAGCTTATGGATACTTTGTTTCAGCCTTTGCCTGAGTGAGGAGGAGATAGAGATCTTTATTTACTATAGTAATCACTGCAGCTTATGGATACTTTGTTTCAGCCTTTGCCTGAGTGAGGATGAGATAGAGATCTTTATTTACTATAGTAATCACTGCAGCATTCATGTAAAAGTCTATCATTGGTGACCACATCTAGTATTAGGTGTATCTCTGCTGGAAATATCTCATTATGACTCTTCATCCACCAGAACCAGGGACTTTGTTTTATGCACACTGTATAGTTTCTGCCCCCCTCTTGGGTGGCCATTAAACCCCTGGTGAGGGGGCAACCAACTGGTTCATTTTCTTGTTGACTTCTTTGGGCAGCTATTTCAATTTAGTGTTCTATATTTATATTCTCCACGTTATCTATGTATCTCTCTGTGCTAATTATAATACAATTACATCACT
>NC_053489.1:507424526-507499526 GCF_905171775.1 Rana temporaria
CTTATTTCTCTATCACCTTTTCTTTTTCTTTCTTTCTTTCTTTCTTTCTTTCTTTCTTTCTTTCTTTCTTTATTTCTTTCTTTCTTTCTTTCTTTCTTCTAATACCTTTATCTATCTATCTATCTATCTATCTATCTATCTATCTATCTATCTATCTATCCTTCATAACTGTCTAATACATCTCTCTCTCTCTCTCTCTCTCTTTCTCATTCTTTCTCTCTCTCTCCCTCTCTGATGAGTCTACTATCTATCTATCTTTATAGACTCTGTAATACTTCTAATTCTCCCTGTCAACTATTATCTCTCTCTTACTCTATACTAATATCTATCTATCTATCTATCTATCTATCTATCTATCTATCTATCTATCTATCTATCTATCTATCTATATATCTATCTATCTATCTATCTATCTATCTATCTATCTATCTATCTGTCTGTCTGTCTGTCTGTATGTCTGTCTATCTATCTATCTATCTATCTATCTATCTATCTATCTATCTATCTATCTATCTATCTATCTATCTATCCTTCATAACTGTCTAATACATCTCTCTCTCTCTCTCTCTCTCTTTCTCTCTCATTCTTTCTCTCTCTCCCTCTCTGATGAGTCTACTATCTATCTTTATAATACTGTAATACTTCTAATTCTCCCTGTCAACTATTATCTCTCTCTTATGCCCTGTACACACGATCGGTTCATCCGATGAAAACGGTCTGATGAACTTTTACATCAGATATCCGATGAAGCTGACTTTCATCAGTCTTGTCTACACACCATCAGTTAAAAAAACGTTTGTGTCAGAACGCGGTGACGTAAAACACAACGACGTGCTGAGAAAAATTAAGTTGAATGCTTCCGAGCATGCGTCGACTTGATTCTGAGCATGCAGTGATTTTTAACCGATGGATTTCCCCACAGACGATCGTTTTTTTTCTATCTTTTTTTAACCGCTATCTTCACTATCTCTCTCACCTTTTTCATCATCTTTTTACCCCCCACCTCCACGTTCTATCTATCTATCTATCTATCTATCTATCTATCTATCTATCTATCTATCTATCTATCTATCTATCTCTACAGTATCTATCTATCTATCTATCTATCTATCTATCTATCTATCTATCTATCTATCCTTCATAACTGTCTAATACATCTCTCTCTTTCTCTCTCATTCTTTATCATTCGTCCTCTCTCTCCCTTTCCCTCTCCTTCTCTGATGAGTCTACTATCTATCTTTATAGACTCTGTAATACTTCTAATTCTCCCTGTCAACTATTATCTCTCTCTTATGCTGGCCATACACTCCACGAAAAATTGTCCGAAAGAACTTTCGAAAAACAAAAGTTCTTTCGTGAGTGCAAACGATAGTGCCATCATGTAATGGGCGATAAATCGTTCAGTGGACATAAAAAAAAAAAATGGTTCGTTTTTTTTTACATATACCTAGTGCAGAAAGTTCGGACGGGAAACACATTAACCTTCCGATTTATCGTTCGTTTGGCAGAAAATTTCCAAACTTGTCCTTCGTTTTTTCGGCTCAAAAACGTCCAAATGATTTTCGATTTTGTGCCCATTAACTGGCCGAAAAACGAAAGATCTTTCTTTACGACCGATTTTCGGCCGAATTTTTGTATAGTGTATGGACAGCATTACTCTATACTAATATCTATCTATCTATCTATCTATCTATCTATCTATCTATCTATCTATCTATCTATCTATCTATCTATCTATCTATCTATCTATCACCTCTCTTTCTCTCTTCTTCTTATATCTCTATGACCCTTTCTCTTTCTTTCTTTCTTTCTTTCTTTCTTTCTTTCTTTCTTTCCTTCTTTCTTTCTTTCTTTCTTTCTTTCTTTCTTTCTTTCTTTCTTTCTTTCTTTCTTTCTTTCTTTCTTTCTTTCTTTCTTTCTATACCTTTATGACTCTATCTATCTATCTATCTATCTATCTATCTATCTATCTATCTATCTATCTATCTATCTATCTATCTATCTATCTATCTATCTATCTATCTTGGCCCCTGTAGCCCTCACACTTAATAGATATATAAATATGTATAAGCAGCACAATCTGATCATATAATACCCTCCCATGACTTATTACAAGGAGCAGCTTGCTTGTAATTGGGGGTGATGTTGGAGGCTCATGTTGCCCATGTCCCCACGTGCCTGCGCCCTAATTATCAATACATAAGGGTAAAGTGACTTCTTTATATGGGTAAAGTCATCTGTGGCAGACATGCAGGGGGTGCTTTATGACATGTATAAGCACACAGAAAGCCGAATAATAGATTATTAGGACTTCTTGTTCCTCTTTAGGGGATCAGATGGAGTTTTTTCTTCTTTTCTGTTTCATCTCTTGCTCTGCAGTGCCATAAAGTCATTGGCCGGGACAGCAAACCTTTCTAGCATTATAATGGTGCTCTGGTGACAAAGGATGGAGCAGGTGGCATGCAGCAAAGCCGGCTCCTCCACCACCTCCAGGGTGCCAGAAGATCGCAGAAAGTTGGTGTTGGAGGAATTTCTTGGTGGGATTTGGATTGTAAAGGCACGCGAGCATCTGCCGCCTGCTCTGTCTCATTACCATTCATACAATTAACTCCAAGAGCCAGAGAAAGGCATCCAACAATCCTCATTAACATAAATCAATCTCTACTCCTTCTCTCTGGGACATGGAGAGGGATCCTAGCCTGCATTCACACTCCACACTCCATCAAACGTGCTTTTCTCCCTCCACAATAGTCTCTTATTACACTCAATACAAGCAAATGCTCCATCACAATGCGCCATCAAGATAGGACCTAAAACTGCCATTTGGGGTGGCAAAGGGGGTGCAAATTGCTCAGCATCTGCTTCTGAAATCTGGAGGTCGTTTGAAACAATTGCATTTCAATTGTGTGTATTTTTTTTTTTTTTTTAGGCAATAATCAACTATTATTATCGTGGAAAAACTCTCTTGGTCAGACAATCCAATTGGAAACATCTGTAAATTGATTGGAAATGAATGAAATTCCAGTGTAATTGCTGGAGCCTGCGCTGATGGGACCCAAATACATAGCAGGGGCTGAACATTGTATAATGGTGCGAACTAAACGTCAATGTTCATCCAGGGGTCGTGTTAGGGTATTTAACCATTGATTTGTTTTGTTTGCTATTGCTGTGATTAAAGTGACCCGAAAAAAAATAAAAAAGTATATATTCTTAAAGAGAAACTCTCTCAATCAGCATTGACTATTTTTAAACCTTAGGGGCCAGATTCACGTAGAGCGGGCGCAGCGTAACGTAACCGGTTTACGTTACACCGCCGCAATTTTTCCGATTTAGTGCCCGATCCACAAAGCACTTACCTGGAAATTTGCGGCGGTGTATCGTAAACAGGTCCGGCGCAAGGCGGCCCAATTCAAATGGGGCGGGTACCATTTAAATTAGGCGCGCTCCCGCGCCGGAAGTACTGCGCATGCTCCCGTCGCAAATTTCCCGACGTGCTTTGCGCGAAATTACGGCGCGCCGACGTTTTGTGAATCGCGACGTGAAAAAAGATTTACGCCGGGAAAAATAAAAGATTTAAAAAAAATTCAAAAGCGACGCGGGAAAGACAGGCATATTTTAACATGGTGGAGTACTTTTACACCATGTTAAAGGTGCACTATCTTTGCGACGGAAATCTAACACTTGTGACGCCGTAACGACAGGAAAAATCTTCGTGGATCGCCGTAACTCCTAATTTGCATACCCGACGCTGGTTTACGACGCAAACTCCCCCTATTCTATGAATCAGTCGCATAGATAGAAACAGAGATACGACGGCGTATCAGGAGAAACGCCGTTGTATCTCTTTGGTGAATCTGGCCCTAGGTTACTAGGATTAGTAAATAGATAGGAAACTATATCATATTTACTTGTTTGAAACTTTGTTAACCACTTGCTTACTGGGCACTTTTACCCCCGTCCTTCCAATTTTCAGCTTTCAGCGCTGTCACAATTTAAATGACAATTGCGCGGTCATGCAACACTGTACCCATATGAAATATTGTATCATTTTTTCACACAAATTAAAAAACGAAAAAAGTTGTCCATAGTGTGTTATAAAATTTTACAAACAGCTAATTTTTCTCCTATACTAATATGCACTGATGGTCACTGATAAGGTGAGACTGATGGGCACTGATAGGCTGCACTGATGGGCACTGATGAAGCGGCACTGAAGGGGCACTGATAAGGTGAGACTGATGAGGCAGCACTGATAGGCACTGATGGGCACTGATGAGGAGGCACTGATAAGGCTGCACTGATAGGCGGCACTGATGGGCACTAACAGGTGGCACTAATAGTTACATAGTTACATAGTTAGTCAGGTTGAAAAAAGACACAAGTCCATCCAGTTCAACCACAAAATAAATAAATAAAATAAATAAACAAACAAAATAAAAAACACAAAGCACCCATACACCCAACTCCATACCCACAGTTGATCCAGAGGAAGGCAAAAAACCCCAGCAGAGCATGATCCAATTTGCTACAGCAGGGGAAGAAATTCCTTCCTGATCCCCCGAGAGGCAATCGGATTTACCCTGGATCAACTTTACCTATAAATGTTAGTATTCAGTTATTTTATGTACATTTAGGAAAGAATCCAGGCCTTTCTTAAAGCAATCTACTGATCTGGCCAGAACCACCTCTGCAGGGAGTCTGTTCCACATTTTCACAGCTCTTACTGTGAAGAAACCTTTCCGTATTTGGAGATGAAATCTCTTTTCCTCTAGACGTAAAGAGTGCCCCCTTGTCCTCAGTGTTGACCGTAAAGTAAATAACTCAACACCAAGTTCACTAATGAGGCAGCACTGGTTGGTACTGATGAGGAGGCAGTGATGAGGCTGCACTGATAGGTGGCACTGATGGGTACTGGTAGGTGTCACTAATGGGCACTGATGAGCACTGATTGGCTGCACTGAAGGGCACTGATAGGTGGCGCTGATTGGCAGCACTGGTGGCCACTGATTGGCAGCACTGGTGGCCACTGATAGGCAGCACTGGAGAGGAGGATTAGTTAAAGCGGAGTTCCACCCATTTTAAAGTCAGCAGCTACAAAAAGTGTAGCTGCTGACATTTAATAATCAGACACTCACCTGTCCCAAGGTCCAACAATGTGGGCACAGAAAGCCCCGCTCCTCTCCCCCTCTTATCCACGGTGCCGGCATTCTAACTGTGGCTTCACAGCCGGAGGCGCACTGCGCATGTGCGAGCCGCGCTGCACACTAAATGGTCGGGCAATCTTCTGGGATCTGTGACATGTCCCAGAAGATTGCAGGGAGGGAGGGGGAGAGATGATCTTCCTTTCCGGCGCCGCATAAAGGGGAGGTGCCTGGAAAAACAGGGTACCAAAAACAATGACATTCGAAATGTGGCATGTCAGGGGGTCACCAGCACTTAAAGCGGAAGTTCCAATTTTGGGTGGAACTCCGCTTTAAGCAAAATGTTTTTTCTATCCACTAGACATGAGCGAGCAAGTGAACCTTTCCAGTAGGGGTGCAACTCTCCCGCAAAGGAGGGTTCGTTTTACTGAAGTTGGGCTTTAACAATATTAAAAAGTTCAAGCTTTTGTAACAATGCATACAGTGCCTTTGTTCAGAATCTGTATATATTTTGTACTCTGCCACCTCAGCATTAATTTGTCAACATACTCATAGAAGGAACCTGACATTACAGAAGATTGGACTTGTTAATATTTTTTAAGCTGGTCATACAAGGATTACAATTTTATAAAATTCTTGTGTCCTCGCTGATCAGTGTATTCTGGTGGCTCTGGGTGCTGCTTTCAGAATATGATGTCTCCTGCACATTTACGTCGGCAGAATGGCACGGCTGGGCAAATGCACGTACAGGTACGTGCTGTGCTATTGTCCAGCCGTGGGTCATGGGCGCGCGCCCGAAACTCGGTCCGAAGCTCCGTGACCGCGGGACCCATGGACCCGATCGCCGATGGAGTCCCGCGATCGCTCCCCGGAGCTGAAGAACGGATAGAGCCGTATGTAAACACGGCTTCCCGTGCTTCACTGTGGCGGCGTCATCGATCGTGTGATCCCTTTTATAGGGATACATAATCGATGACGTCACACCTACAGCCACACCCCCCTACAGTTGTAAACACACATGAGGTCACACATAACCCCATCAGCGCCCCCTGTGGTTAACTCCCAAATTGCAATTGTCATTTTTACAATAAACAATGCATTTTAAATGCATTTTTTGCTGTGAAAATGACAATGGTCCCAAAAATGTGTCAAAATTGTCCGAAGTGTCTGCCATAATGTCGCAGTCAAGAAAAAAATCGCTAATCGCCGCCATAAGTAGTAAAAAAAAAAAAAAAAATGATGCAATAAAACTATCCCCTATTTTGTAAACGCTATAAATTTTGCGCAAACCAACCGATAAACGCTTATTGCGATTTTTTTTACCAAAAATAGGTAGAAGCAGGGCTTTTTTTCAGGGGGAACTTGGGGGAACTCAGTTCCACCACCTTTGGCTCAGACCCTTTGGTGTCTGCTCACCACAATCACTTGTAAACACAGAAGTCTGGTTTCTGTGTTTACAAGTGACAGCTCTGCACTCTGTGTGTAACCCCCCTGAACTCTACACTCTGTATGTAATGCAATTCTGGTATTTAATGCCCCTTTAAGACCCTTCTACTGTTTGTGAAATTTGAACGGGGTCGTGGTTGAGTTCCTGCACCTATTTTCTGAGAAAAAAAGCTCTGGGTAGAAGAATACGTATCGGCCTAAACTGAGGAAATTTTTTTTTTATATATTTTTGGGGGATATTTATTATAGCAAAAAGTAAAAAATATTGCATTTTTTTCAAAATTGTCGCTCTATTTTTGTTTATAGCGCAAAAAATAAAAACCGCAGAGGTGATCAAATACCACCAAAAGAAAGCTCTATTTGTTGGAAAAAAAGGACGCCAATTTTGTTTGGGAGCCACGTTGCACGGCCGCGCAATTGTCTGTTAAAGCGACGCAGTGCCAAATCGCAAAACCTGGCCGGGTCCTTTAGCTGCATTTTGGTCCGGGTCTTAAGTGGTTAAGACGGCTCTCATTCACTTCAATGGAATTTCTCATGTCGCGCGACTTGGGGCGCCACAAGTCGGATCCCAAGTCGCAGTTGTGTGAACCGGCACTTACCTACTAAAAAGTATCACTTTGACAATACTTTTTGCCTTCTCTAGCTAGGTATGGTATAAAGAAGTCAAAAGCTGGCATAGACAGTTTGAATCTCGACCGGTTCAGCAGTAACCAACCGAAATTCGAACAATTACTTGGCAGGTTGATCGATAAACTTGGGTACAACCAGCCTGCCGATAATCACAAGTGTCTGCTATAGCCTCTAGCAATAATTTCTGTCTTCTCCCGGTGGGGATGACTTCCCCTGCCCGCCCGGCACCCCCACCAAGAGAAGACAATTGCTCGGCAGGAGGGATTCCCCTGTCCGTGTTGATGGGGGATTTGTGCAAATATCTTTCCTGGAACCCCCGTGACATTTACACCGTCTATGGCCTGCCTAAAACCCTTTATCATGACAAACGGGGCCCATAGATGTTATCAATGTCTCTACAAAGCTTTCAGCATTCTCACACAACCAAAATAGATACAGTGGCCCGGATTCACAGACAGCCGCATTTATGCCGCCGTAGCGTATCTCCTGTACGCTACGCCGACACAGCGCAGAGAGGCAAGTATGGAATTCACAAAGCCATTGCTGCCAAAACTGCGCTGGGTTTCTCTGGCGTAAGCCGGCGTAGGTGGAAGTGGGCGTGAGCCATGCAAATGAGGCGTGACCCCATGAAAATGATGGGCTGAGTGTCAGACAGATACTTATAACGAACGGAGCATGCGCCGTCCCGTGGACGCTTCCCCGTGCGCATGCTCAGAATCATGTCGAAACAACTGCCTAAGATACCTCGGATCACTGCCTACGGTGTGAATGTAACCTACGCCCAACCAGACACACGTCCAATGTAAACTACATAAAATACGCCGGCTTGTGTTCCCTGGTGCAGCCCTTTGCATGGATGCTGCTGAGTTACACCTCCTTTATGGGGCATAACTTTACGACGGATGTATGACTTTACGCGCACTGCGTCGGGCGCACGTACGTTCATGAATTGCTGTATCTCCCTCATTTGCATATTTGAATAGAAAATCAATGGGAGCGCCACATGCGTCCAGCGTAAATATGCACCCACTCTACGCCGGACCAAGTTACGTCGGTGGGATGAAGCCTGTTTTTAGGTGTATCTTAGTTTGTGAGTCCGGCGCACAGATACAAGTACAACGGCGCAAGTGCTTTGTGAATCCGGACCTTTGTATTTTTACTTAGATTCAGCTATATATTCGGTTATATTAAGATGTGAAACCAGTAAGAGACATTACTAGGAGTTTCTGATTCCTAAGGAAGAGATGGGGAAGATGAGCACACTTATGACAATCCTTTCCTATGAGAAATAATTGCGCTGCCAATGCTCAACTCCCTGTGAAAGTGCTGGTTGCCTGGTTGTTATATATTTTTCTTGGTTTCACCATTGTGAGGCATTATGTAGATAATTTTTTTTTAATCAGAAAAAATATATATTTATTGTATTCACTAACAGATACATTTTAGCAAATATACAGACATCAAATAGAGCACTTTATTCCGATATCATGCAAGAACATATATATGATAATGGGTAGTAAACCACATCAAAGTGATAGGAGTGTACAAGGCAATTATACATGATGTACCTTAAAAAGGAACTGCAGTCTGCTCACATAATTTGTAATTAAAAACGTCTTTGCCATCCTGGAACTTCCCTCCTACCACTCTGCATATTATTTTATATATACTGTGCGCATTGTTACGGCGGCGCAGCGTATCATATTTACGCTACGCCGCCGTAAGTTAGAGAGGCAAGTGCTGTATTCACAAAGCACTTGCCTTCTAAGTTACGGCGGCGTAGCGTAAATGGGGCTAGCGTAAGCGCGCGTAATTCAAATGTGGATGAGGGGGCGTGTTTTATGTTAATTCTTGGTGACCCGACGTGATTGACGTTTTTCCCGAACGGCGCATGCGCCGCCCGTGGAATTTCCCAGTGTGCATTGCTCCAATGTACGCCGCAAGGACGTCATTGGTTTCGACGTGAATGTAAATTACGTCCAGCCCTATTCGCGAACGACTTACGCAAACGATGTAAAAAATTCTAATTTTGACGCGGGAACGGCGGCCATACCTAACATTGCGTGCGCCACCTAATAGCAGGAGTAACCTTACGCCGAAAAAGCCTAACGTAAACGACGTAAAAAAATAGCGCCGGGCATACGTAAATTTGTGAATCGGCGTATCTAGGTCATTTGCATATTCTACGCTGAAAACGATGGAAGCGCCACCTAGCGGCCAGCGTAAATATGCACCCTAAGACACGACGGTGTAAGAGAGTTACGCCAGTCGCATCTTAGGCTAATGTCAGCGTATCTTGCTTTCTGAATACAGAAAGAAGATACGCCGGCACAGATTTGAATTTACGCAGCGTATCTATAGATACGCCGGCGTAAATTCTCTCTGAATCTAGCCCTGTGAGTTTATACTTGCCAAACATGCTGCATAAATCTCCCTCCACTGAGTGTGGCTGCAGCCATTTTAACTGTGGGCAGCTGAAGATGCTGCCTGTTCACTTCCTGGATTTACACAGACACACCTCCAGCTCTGCAGCTCTCATTGGCCGTCTTATGACTCACCCCCTCCCTTACTGGCAAACTCTCAGGAGAGTGAGAAAGAGCTGTGCATGATGTCATAAGCCTAGGCTATTGACCAGACAAGAAACAGGAAGTGGGCTGTATAACATATTTACTGGCAGAAAAAAATCCAAAGGTAAAACAACAAGGGCAGAGGATTTATTAGATGGAAAGATGAAAAAATAACGGAAGGTCCGCTTTAAGCATAGAGATTTTAAGATACCACACAGCACTCTATCTTGCATGAGAGAGGTACTCACAGATTTAACAGGCCATACACGTATTACTTGGACAAGAGTACCACTACAGAGATGAATAGAGGAAACAAGGAGGAGCACTGGGGAGGAGCCTGATTGTGTACCCCAGTAGGGGAAAGTACATTTTGACCTGGTAACAGGTCACAACTGGAGGTGAGCACAGAAGTGGATGGTGGTTGAAGTCACCGTGCATGGAATAACAAGAGTGGACTGTGATACAGGTATATTAACTTTCTAGCACCAGCGTGGAAGAACACTAGCTGTTATTGTGTAGGAAGAAGACTGTTATATATGCACATGCTTATTATTTTTGGTTGGTTTATTTAACATCACAGAGGTTAACGTGGTAAATGTAAATAGTATAGTTAAGGGCGATATCACTGTTTAGTTAAGGTAGGCGCAACAAAGTATATATTGTTTTAAATAATTAAACAAAAATCAATTGTTCTGTTCACGTACGAAGAAAGTTTTGGAGTTTGTCCCCTCAGAAATGTTTGTTTGGGAAGTCTGAATCAGGCATCGAAGGTTGTGTAGACACTATACAAAAATCAAAATATCATGCCTCGTGCGGAATTTTGTGTATAGTGTGTACCCAGCTTAAAGTGTTACTAAACCCAGGACCCTGCATTCAGTATATCTGGTCCCCCACAGTACACAGAACATGGAAATTCACTTATTTTAATAAATATACACGGCTAAATACCTTTTCTTATCAGCAGTATATAGCAGTCTTGTTAATTCTATCAGTGTCTGGTTAGCGCTTGTAGGAGGAGTTTTCATACTGCACTGATTGTCCTGTGAGGTTGCAGGGCTCCTGACCCTCTGATTGGCCCTAAGCTAATCACATGCATCCTGCCGAGTAAAAAAAATCTCTCTAGCAATACAAACTAAACTGAGCAGGGGAAGCTTGTCCCCTAGCCTCTATTTTATTAGGAGATGGATTGGGAACTGTGGAAGAAGGGGAGGATCAGAGAAGATAGGATGAAACACAATGCACCTGATTAACCCCTCTATTAACTCTCTAAGGCCTCGTACACACGACCGAACATGTCTGCTGAAACTGGTCCGCGGACCAGTTTCCGCGGACATGTTCGGTCGTCTGTACGTCCGACCGGACCGTATTCCCGGCCGAGCGGACAGGTTTCCAGCGGACGAATGTTTCTTAGCATGCTAAGAAACATGTCCGCTGGAAGCCTGTCCATCGGACATGTTCGGTCGTCTGTATGACTCACCGGACATGTCCCTCGCATGCAACGAAGTGATTCGACGCATGCGTGGAAGCATTGACCTTCCAGGGTCGCACACGTCGCCGCGTCATCGTCGCCGCGACGGCGCGGCCACGTCACCGCGTATGCTGTCCGCGGGGAATTTGGTCTGATGGTGTGTACAGCCATCAGACCAAAATCCGGCAACGGACATGTCAGATGAAAACGGTCCGGCGGACCGTTTTCATCGGACAGTCCGACCGTGTGTACAAGGCCTAACACTACACACCAAACTGAGCATGTGCAGCCGGCTCTGTAAATATCAGGTTATTTTTTGGAGACAGTGGAAGAAGGGGAGGATCAGAGAAGACAGAATCAAGCAGCCTTTTTACACAATGCAGAGGATTAACCCCTTAGGTTCCACAGTGAGTATAACAAGCATGCTTTACTGCATATACAGACTGATTTTACTGTGGTTTAGTTACACTTTAAGGGTGGCAACTTCAACAGCGAGTAAGCATAGATGGCTAAATTGCTAGATGCTAAACTACTATGGTAGTAGCACCAGTGGAAGTCCGGTTGACAGTGAGCATAATTATTTTCATTAATATCAGGGATAGGTGGGCAGGAAAACGTTCATTGATTCACATTGATATTGGCAAAAAGAAATCTGTCATGATAGAAATATAGAATCTGCCATGGCTGGCTTGTTTTTTTAAAGATGCATTCTATGGGAATGTCATCCTAATCTTTGTTTTACTACTTAGCTAGTCACTGACCTGGAACATGTATGCAGGTCAGGTGTCCCAGCACATCACTGGCTCTATAAACATTCTAGGACACTGAGCTTGATTTACTAGGGAGCAGAGAAAGTTCATTTATCTTTATGAATAAAGTAAAGCTGTGTTCAATCCGAATACAAAATTAAGTAGAGAGGTATTTAAAAATATGATTTTGCATACATCGGATAAATATTTTTTACGTTATTTAGGTTATTATTATAAGTACTTACTGTATATAGCACCATTAGTTTTACACAGCACTTTACACATTCAAATTGTACATTCACAACAACCTCTGACCTCTAGGAGCTTACAATCTAAGGTCCCTAACTCACATTCAAACATAAGTTAGGCAAGAGCCAGTTAACCTACCAGCATGTCTTTGTGAGAGGAAACCAGAGTACTCGGAGGAAACCCACACAGGCAGAGGAAGAATAGGCTAATTCCAGGCAGGTAATGCCATGGTTAGGATTCAAACCGATGACTAGGGATGAGCCGAACACCCCCCCCCCATTCGGTTCGCACCAGAACCTTCGAACGGACCGAACGTTCGAGTGAACATTTAGAACCCCATTGACGTCTATGGAACTCGAACGTTCGAATTCAAAAGTGCTCATTTTAAAGCCTAATATGCAAGTTATTGTCGGAAAACGGGTTTGAGAACCCAGGTCTTGCTCCAGGGAACATGTATCAATGGAAAAAAAAGTTTTAAAAATGGTCGTTTTTTCTGTAGCAGTGATTTTAATGATGCTTAAAGTGAAAAAAAAAAACATTGAAAAATTCCTTTAAATATCGTACCTGCTGGGTGTCTATAGCATGCCTGTGAAGTGGCACGTGTTTAGAACTGTCCCTGCACAAAATGAGATTACTATAAGAAAAAAGTAATTTAAAACTGCTTACGGCTTAAATGTAATGTCTGGTCCCTGCAATATGGATGAAAATCATTGAAAAAAATAGCATGGGTTTCCCCCAACTCCCCCCAGGTCATTACAAGCCCCTTTGGCGCTATATAATTTGAACAGCAGTATATAGGCGGTGCAAACAAGACAGGGACTGTAGGTTTGTTGTTAAGTAGAATCTGTTTGTAATTGTGAACTGGTACTTTTTTAAGCTTTTCTGAAAACATAGAGAAGGGTTATCACCCCTGTAAACATTTGTTTTGCTGTCTGTGTGCATTTGTTCAGAAGATTGCTAAACACTTTCTGTCCCAATGACAAATGATTTTTTGAAAATTAGTTTTTTTTAGTGAAACAAGGATTGGTGATAAAGCAGCAGTGGACAGGAGACACCTCTTATAGAAGAGAATTTCCCTTCCTAGGGGTAGATTTCCTCTCACTTCCTGTTGTCTCCTTCCGTTTGGAAGTAGGAGTCATTTGTAAGTTGGATGTTTGAAAGTAGGCACCTGCCGTATATACTCTGCATACATTTGGGCCCTAGGTGTTGGTGTAATAGTGTGAACTATTATATCAAGAACTGTAATTACATGCCATTGTTGAACAGTGGTAGAAAAATTGGGCCTTTGGTGCTGGCGCCACAACACTGTAAGTCCTCACAGTTAGGCCCCGTACACACGACCAGTTTCCTCGGCAGAATTCAGCTTCCGACCGAGTTTCTGGCTGAATTCTGCCGAGAAACCCGGCCGTGTGTACACTTTCGGCCGAGGAAGCCGACGAGGACCTCGGCGAGGAAATAGAGAACATGTTCTCTATTTCCTCGTTGTTCTATGGGAGAACTCGGCCCGCCGAGGTCCTCGGCGGCTCCAGGACTGAACTGGCCGAGGAACTCGATGTGTTTGGCACGTCGAGTTCCTCGGCCGTGTGTACGGGGCCTTACTCTTGGTGGGTGCAGAAATGGGCCCTGGTTTGAAATATTAGATCAAGAATTGTAATTACATGCCCCTGTTGAACAGGGGCAGAAAAATTGGGCCTTTGTTGGTGGTGGTGTTGCTGGTGCCACAACTCTGTAAGCCCTCACAGTTACTCTTGATGGGCACAGGAATGGGCCCTGCTGTGAAATATTTGATCAAGAATTGTAACTACACCACCACCACCTTCGTGGTGGTGGTGGTGCTGGTGCCACAACACTGCAGCCCCTCACAGATACTCTAGTTGGAGGGCAGGAATGAGCCCGCTGCAAAGTATTGCTTTAAAAATTGTAATTACACGCCCCTGTTAAATAGGGGCAAAAAAATTGGGCATTGGGCACTGGTGCCCAGAACCAAAAATGTTCTTACAAGCTATCAGCATGATCATTGAGGAGGAAAAGGATAGTCACTCAGCATAACAGGATAGTCACTCAGCATCAGCATAGGCAGTCTTAAAGGGATCTGACATTTCAAAAAAAATGATTCAGTTACATCAGCATCAGGTGCTTGGTAGCTGGTGGTGATCCAAGCCTGATTAATTTTTATGAAGGTCAGTCGATCGAACGAGTCGGTGGAGAAGCGCACCCTGTGATCGGTTACAAAGCCTCCAGCAGCACTGAATGTGCGTTGTCTGAACGCATCGGTCAGATGGCCAGCTTCTCCACCGCTCCTTCTGTGACTCACCGAAGCCTCAGCAACACGTTGTCCAGGACCAGGATTTTGTAACCTCCCAGTATCTGGGAACGCGTTGCACAGACCTTTCAGCAAGGCCTCCCGAAGATGTTTCATCTTCTGCTCCCTCTGTGCCGGCAAGATAAGGTCCGCAACCTTACTATTGTAATGTGGATCAAGGAGGGTTGCCAGCCAGTAATGATCCCTCTCCTTGATAGCACGAATACGAGGATCATGATCTGCAGCCACCTCGTCCCAGCCACGTACAAGTCCATGTAATTTATCCCTTGAAGACTGCTGCTGATGCTGAGTGCTAGGCTCCACCTCCATGCTGACACAATCCTCCTCCTCCTCGTCCTCTTCCTGTGTGATAGGCGGGCAAGCAGGAACACTGTCTGGATAAAGGGGGCCTTGAGAGGTAAGGAAGTCCCCCTCTTCCTCCCTCTGTTCTGCCTCAAGGGCCCTGTCCATATTGGCACAGATACTCATTGATGGCCCTCTGCTGTGTGTGCAGCCGCTGCAGCATGGCCAACGTAGAGTTCCACCTGGTGGGCATGTCACAGATTAGGCGGTTCTTGGGCAGGTTGTATTCCTTTTGGAGGTCTGCCAGCTGAGCACTGGCATTATATGACCGTCGGAAATGCACACAGACTTTCCTGGCCTGCTTCAGGACATCCTGTAAGCCCGGGTACCTGCCCAAGAACCGCTGAACCACCAAGTTAAGAACATGAGCAAAACAGGGCACATGGGTCAGTTGTCCCTGTACCTAGAGGGACCCAACATGCAAGGAGTACCTTCACAATGGTCTGGTGAAACTGGGACTGGTGTGGTGATGATCAGGAACACTGTTGCTGGCTTACACTGGTCTGGCGACACTTAGACTTGTGTGGTGGCTAGTGTTGTAAGTAACAGCGTTAAAATAAACGCTGTTACGTAACGATGCCCCTTTTGAGGGTAACAAGTAATCTACCAGATTACTCTTCCCCTCGCGGTAACGCTGTTCCCATTACTTGGGCGGCGTTACCGCAATTACATGTACCTGTGTGTCAGCCGTCGGCCATTCATTATTAAAAAAGCCGGCACAGTGAGGCATGTTACAGGCGGCACAGTGAGGCATGTTACAGGCGGCACAGTGAGGCATGTTACAGGCAGCGAGGCATGTTACAGATGGCACAGTGAGGCATGTTACAGATGACACAGTGAGGGGTCGTCTTATACAGTGAGTATATGCCAAAACCAACATTTTAGCTGGAAAATTAGGGGGTCGTCTTATACGCCCAGTCGTCTTATACGCCGGCAAAAAAAAAAGTCACAGTTACTTTGCTGAGTATCTAATTACTTTTTCAATGTAGTAACTGAGTCACTAACGCAATTACTTTTTCAGAGAAGTAATTTGTAACTGTAACTAATTACTTTTTTAAAGTAAGATGAGCAACACTGGTGGTGGCTGCACTAGTCTGGTGGCACTGAGACTGGTGTTCTGGCAATCAGGAACACTGTTGCTGTCTGCACTTGCCTGGCAACACTGGGACTGGTGTTATAGTATCCAGGAACACTATTACTGGCTTTCTCTGCTCTGGTGACACTGAGACTCATGTGGCATCCAACATGAACACTGTTGCTGGCTGCACTGGTCTGATGACACTTGAACTGGTATGGCTGTAATCAGGAACACTGTTTCTGGCTTACAATGGTCTGGTGACATTATACTGGTGTAGCAGGGTTCAGGAACAAGGTTGCTGGCTTACACTGATCTGCCAGAACTGGGATTGGTGTAGTGGTGATCAGGGACACAATAGCTAGCTGCACTGCTCATTTGACACTGTACTGGTATGGCGGTGATCAGGGACATTCACTGGCTACACTGGTATGGTGACTGTACTGGGGTTACTAGTGATCAGGGAAAATGGCTGTGCTGGTTTGATGACACTATATGCGGATGATTAGCAATCAGGAACACTGACTGGTTGTACTGGTATGGTGACTGTACTGGGGTTATTGGGGCCAGGGACAATGGCTGCACTGGTATGATGACACTATACGGGGGTGATTAGCGATCAGGGACATTGACTGGCTGTACTGGTATGGTGACTGTACTGGGGTTACTAGTGACCAGGAACAATGGCTGCACTGGTATGATGACACTATGGCCCGGATTCATGTAGAGCGGCGCATCTTTAGAGCAGCGTAGCGCATCTCATATGTGCTACGCCGACGTAACATAGAGAGGCAAGAACAGTATTCACAAAGCACTTGCTCCCTTTGTTGCGCCGGCGTAACGTAAATTGGCCGGCGTAAGCCCGCCTAATTCAAAGTAGGAAGGTAGTGGGCGTGATCTATTAAAATTAAGCGTGACCCCATGTAAATGAAGGGCCGAACGAACGGCGCATGCGCGCGCATGCTCAGAATCACGTCGCATATACTCCCTAAGATACGACGGCTCAATGCCTACGACGTGAACTCAACCTACGCCCAGCCCCATTTATGTACGACTTACGTAAACGACGTAAAATATGACGGCTGTTCCCTGGTCCATACCCTAACATGACTTACACCTGCTTTATGTGGCTTAACTTTACGCCGGACGTACGCCTTACGTAAACGGCGTAGATTACTGCGATGGGCGTAAGTACGTTTGTGAATCGGCGTATCTCGCTCATTTACATATTCGATGCGTAAAACAATGGAAGTGCCCCTTGCGGCCAGTGTAAATATGCGCCCAAGATACGACGGCGTAGGAGACTTACGTCGGTCGGATGGAGCCAAAATTCTAGCTTTAAGAATCAGGGGCATAGATACGACGGCGCATCAGTGCACTTACGCGGCGTATAGAAAGATACGACGGCGTAAGTCCTTTTTGAATCCGGGCCTATATGCGGACGATTAGAAATCAGGGACATTGACTGGCTGTACTGGCATGGTGACATTGTACTGGGATGGGTAGTGATCAGGGAGTGTAGCTGGCAGATCTGTTGAAACTGTACAGTGTTAAAAAATGTAAGTATCATCCCTTGTGCTGAATTAAAAAAAAAAGTTTTACCTAAACATAAGCGATAAAAACATGTACTCATATTTCCTTTTTGTGAAGCTGCCAGGAGAAGCATTACTTACAGGCATGTAGGAGTATGCGATTCAACTCATGTGACAATAGTGCTGCTTGGCTGCCGATTGGATGCTGTCACCAGCCTGTTTTTCCTCATACCAAGCAATTGAACAAAGCGGCCATCATAACAGGGCTGCTAAATGGATTCTGCTGGGAACAAGATAAACTGAATCTCTGTTACTTTGCTCTGCATTGGAAACCCACAGGTTTACTGAAAGCACACTGAAAATGGTGCTTGATGATGGCAAAAAATATATATATAGTATGTCTATTACTTAACCTCCCTGGCGGTATGATTCTGTCTGGAATTACATACCAAAAGCGGTACAATTATTTTGCATGGAAATTATACTTTTTTTACTGTAGGCCTGCAATTCTTAGGAATAACTCACTTAAATCTGTCCAAAGAAGAGTCTAATAGGCATCCTGGGTATGATAAAGTTTGAAACACAAAATCATAAAATTATAATATAATAAAAAAACTATAAATAATTATAACAAATGATAATGTAATTATAATAAAAATTATTCAATAATGTAATCAAATCAAAATCACAGAAATTTGCTCAGTTGCAGAATTGTCGCTGTTATTACTTTTATTTTTTTATGACGGATTTCCCCACAAATCGCTATCGCACAATTCTGCAAGTGATTATAATTTATTATCGCTGTTTTCTAGCTGCTCTAAAATCACTTTTGACATAAAGGGACACTTTTGGTTGCTATGGACAATATACAGTTTGCAGGCTCAAAAAAAATGTTTTTATTATATAAAAGAACATGCAGGACACTGGGCAGACCACTAGGGGCAAGGGGGGTGTGTATTTTTTACATACAGTACTGTAATATAGAAGATTACAGTATACTGTATGTATTGTGTTTGTTTACCTTTTTGAATTTGCCCCCGGTCTCCGCCCCCGTGCGTCGTAACGTCGCAGGGAACGGAGATCGGCGGCACGTGGGCACTGTGTGAATCGAATGGAGGACGCCGCTCGCTCACACAGCAGGGATGCATTGCTGGATCCAGGGACAAGGTAAGTACAGTAACCTGCCTGGAAAAGGTAAGCCAGCGCGCGCTGCAGGCTCTGCACATCTACCCCGAGCGTGACTCGGGGTTACCGATAATTGCATTGAAAATCCACCCCGAGTCACGCTCGGGAATACCGCTAAGGGGGTTAAAAAATCATTTACTTACATTGTCAAGCCTGTGGTTACTTCCATCTTGCTTTTTTTTATGTTTATTTGTTACTTAAAAAAATCATTTACTTACATTGCCAAGTCTGTAGTCCCTTTCATCCTGCTTTTTTTTTATCTCTTACACTAGGTTCACACCTATGTATTTTTGTGGGTCACGTTTGGGCGGGCATGGCGGCTCTCTCAAATGAATGGGTTGCTGTGCCTGCGTCCTGCAAAAAAAAGTTACATGCACCTTTTCAAAAACACGTCTGCAGGGAAATCATATGGGGGCAGATCCACATACATCTGCGCCGGGCGCAGCGTATGTAAGATACGCTACGCCGCTGTAACTTATTTTGCTTTGGTTTGAATCCTGAAAGAATTTGCGCCATAAGTTACGGCGGCGTAGTGTATCTCTCGCGGAGTAAGGGCGCGGAATTCAAATTCGGCGGGTAGGGGGCGTGTTTAATTTAAATTAAGCGCGTCCCCGCGCCGAACGAACTGCGCATGCGCCGTCCATAAAAACTCCCAGGGTGCATTGCTCCAAATGACGTCGCAAGGACGTCATTGTTTTCGACGTGAACGTAAATGGCGTCCAGCCCCATTCACGGACGACTTACGCAAACAACGTAAAATTTTCAAAATTATACGTTGGGAACGACGGCCAAACTTAACATTGAGTACGCCACCATATAGCAGCTTTAACTATACGCCGGAAAAAACCTGAACGGTAACAACGTAAAAAATGTGACGGCCGGTCGTACGTTCGTGGATCGTCAGAAATAGCTAATTTGCATACTCAACGCGGTATACGACGGAAACGCCACCTAGCGGACGCCAAAAAATTGCATCTAAGATCCGAAGCGTACAAAGACGTATGCCTGTCGGATCTAGCCGAGATGCCGTCGTATCTTGTTTTGAGGATTCAAAACAAAGATACGACGCGGGAATTTTGAAATTACGCCGGCGTATCAGTAGATACGCCAGCGGAATTTCTTTGTGGATCTACCCCTTGGTCTTTTTGACCATGCAATTCCCCTGTGGTTCTCACACTGTGATTTTACATGCATGGGAGTGCCATTAAAAATATATGCCCTCACCCCGCAAATTTTTGCATAGTAGTGTATTTTAAGGAAATCGCAGACCCAAGCTTTATGCATTCATACCCAGAAACTATCTTTCTGTATGATGAGTGGTTTAGTGATTGGCACTCCTGCCTGGCAGCACTAGGGTCCCAGGTTTGACTCCCAGGCAGGACATTATCTGCATCGAGTTTGATTTCCCTGTGCTTTGAGTGGATTTCCTACAGGTACTTTGTTTTCCTTCCATCCTCCAAAGACATGCTGGTAGATTAATTTGATCATGTCTATATTGGCCCAAATAACATATGGATCTTAGAATTGGAAGCTTCCAAGAGAAAGCAGGGACTGCTGTGAATATACAGTATGTAAACATGCCTGCAATAATAATACATATGATATGCATGGTGTGTGACTTACTAAAGCTAGTCATACACAGTAAGATTCTTTGTGTTCTGTGTGTGGGCTGAATATAAAAAAATATAACAAATTCCTCCATTCATGATATACATTAGATGAATCTCTCACTATTATATTCTGACAGCCAACACTAGCAGCTGTTAGAATAACCAAACAGCAACAGCATATGATTGGAACCAGCTGCTGTTTGGCTAAAAGTTTTCCACCTGGCTCCTTCGATTTCTACTGGTTCAGGAACCTGCTAAAATTCTCAAAGTGTAGGGCCAGCTTTAGGCATCTGAGGGGTTTTAAAAAAATGCCCCTCAAATGCCTATGCAAATGATACAATGGACAGCACACAGTGCTGTTCGCATTATAAAAACATGAAGTGTTAGCATCGCTTAGCGTCACTTCGCTTCAAAATTTAAGTCTTTCAATGCCTCCCTTTCAAGTCTATGGTAGTGCACTGCAACCACTCCGGTGCATGCTGGGTCAGTGACGTCACAAGGGGGCGATGTCACCAGGTGATGTTTTGCCAGTCAACCCCGTCCGTTAACCAATTTAAGTACTGTCATACGGCGAAGCAGGCAGACGGCGGTAGCTTTTGTCATGGGTGGAGCTTTTTTTTTTGTTTCGGGTTCGATGGATCTACACCGGCGAACATTGTTTTTTTATTTTTAATAAAGGAATTGTCAAAAACTGTGTCTGAATTTTTTTTTCCACACTTTATTTTCGTGAATGAGTAGGGGTGCAATGTGCCCCTGGGATCTGGGGGTCCCCTTGTTAAAAGGGGCTTCCAGATTCCTATAAGCCCCCTGCCCACAGACCCTCACAACCACTGCCCAGGGTTGTGGGGAAGAGGCCCTTGTACCCGTCAATATGGGGACAAGGTGCTTTGGGGTGGGGGGAGAATGTGAGGGCATGTGGCCTGATATGGTTCGAGGGTTTGGGCGCACACTCGCTCATCCCCTCCCTTTACTGAACTTTCTGGGCTGCATGCTCGGATAAGGATCTGGTATGGATTTTGGGGGGAACCAACGCCATTTTGGCGTAACCTGAAGGGCCTGATATGAGTTGGGTGGGGGGGGCCCACGTCATTTTTTCCCATGCCGCTTTTTCCCCGATTTGTTTTACTGGCAATTATTTATTTTACATCCTGGCCCGCTCCTTTGCAACCAGCTATTGTAGGCATTTGTGATGCGGTTTTAACAAGCTAAAAAGGCTTGCCAACCACACCGCAAACGCACATAGGGCATATGGGGGAGTGTTTTTAATGCTCATTAAACACGAATCAACTCACACCTATAACGCAGATTAACACTATAGGCGCGTTTGATAAGCATATTTTGAGCAAATGTAAACGAGCCCTTAAAGTGATAATCATAAAGTGAGATATGGAGCAAGAAATGATGCTGCATATCCCCTTTAGATTGACTATTGTCTTCCTTGGTTATAACATTTGTTTCCTTCTTAAAGTGACATTACCTGATATTTATAATTATCTATGCTGTCACAGTGAGGTTTTTCTCCCAAAGCTCATCTCAGTATTTGAACATACAGCCTGCCATTGCTCTTGGCCTTCCCAATATTTTTTTCTTCAATGTGTGATTGTGTACATTTCTTCATTCACAGACCCATGTCAAATTTAACTGACCCGTGCGTTTTTCAAATAAAGTAAACTCTGTGTGCCATGGAAAAACAATTGATGTGAGAATCAATTCTGTCCCCTGTGGATAATTTCATCTTCAGGGCAGCATGCAATATTAATTATCTTTGAGTATAATTGTAAAATAAGACGAGATGTTGAGGACCCTCCAAGATCAATGTAAGCAAAATACAATTTCAGCTAAGAGGTTCCGTTCTGTTTAAAATATCATGTTTTCATCTTTCACACTTTTTATGTAGGAAGAACGTTTTGTACTTAATGATACTAAAAATATTACTATGGAAAAACCTTAACAAGAATATATCATTTTGTGAATCTAATTCTGTAAAATTGGAGAGGAAACACATAAATGCTATGGATTGGTTCAAGTAAACATATACATAAAGTGCCATAATAAAACATGTTCCCTAAGTAATATTTGTGTCAGATTCATGGCAAAGGCGATGAAATTAAGACTATTAATTAGGGAAATAGCAATTAGACCTCATTTGTGTTTCTCATTTCCATGGAGGGACATGCAGAAACAATTTCAGATTTTACATACAACATTTCTCAAGGTCAAGCCTGGAATAATAAACCATACAGTCAGAAATGGTGGCACTGAAAATGATATAATCAGAGAGACTGTCTTTAAATATAGATGCAATTCGCAGCTTTGTATTCTTTATTTTTTATCATTTTTTATTCTTTCATTTTTACCCATTTTTATTGTGACATCTATTGTAATATTTAGGTTTAAAAATATTTGATTTGGGTCAGTGTGTATCCGGTCAGGAATTAGTTAGATGCTACTATATACAAGATACGGTATTTTATGTTGTTTTATTTTACTTAACCTATCTTACCTACCATTTGATCGCATTGGACACTATGAAATGATGAGATTGACCCATAAGGGGTTATTACCATTTGAGTCAGTGCCCCATATATAGGTATGTGAAATTGACATGTTCTGTAGGATCTGAAGAAGAGGAAAACCTTGAAACGCATTAGCTAAAGTGACTACAAGTGTTGTGTTCTTTTGCATATAGATTTCAGCGGATGGTTTTATGATATTGCTATGACACAAGTACTGGCTTGTGAGTATATTCACCTTTGTTTTATTAAATAGAAGAATGTATTGAGGATAATGTGCTAGGCCTATGTGCACCCTCTGTGTTCTTCTATTACTCAAGGTCAAGCCTGGAATAATAAACCATACAATCAGAAATGGCGGCACTGACAATGATATAATTAGAGAGACTGTCTGTAAAAATATAAATGCAATTTTCAGCCTAAAACAAGTTTGTAGAAAAAGTTTCTCAAAAGATTAGCACAATAGTTTCTATTTAATTTTAAAGAGAATCTGTTTTATGAATAAAAAGCCTTACATATTAGGGATATTAGGCACTTCCGAGTGTCTTAAAAAACTCAAACCTTGGCTCCTCTGTAATGTAGGGTCCACTGTGGCCATTCTCTTCTTAATACATGCACTTCTATTAATGGTCCATCACGCCAGTAATGTCAATATGGACCATGGAATGTATGACTATGGAATGTGAAAAACTGGGTTTTGAGGTGCCTGACAGGTTCTGTATAGGAAACAGGTATTCAAGCAACTGGAGGTCTCTGCTATTTAGGGTAAGTAAGGCTTTGTAAGGCCTCGTACACACGACCAAGTTTCTCATCAAAAAACAGCAAGAAACTTGCTGGGAGATATTTTTTGCCGAGGAAACCGGTCGTGTGTACATTTTCGTTGAGGAAACTGTCAAGAACCTCGACGAGCCAAAAAGAGAGCAAGTTCTCTATTTTCTCGACTGGAGTCTGATTTGGCTCGTCGAGATTCTTGACGGGCTGGTTTTCAACGAGAAACTCGGGCGTCTGTATGCTAAGAAACCCGCGCTTGCTCAGATTAAAGTATGAGACGGGAGTAAAAGTAGCATTTGTAATGGAGATAAAACATTTTTAAAGCTGTAACAGACTGAAAAGTGCAAATCGTCTCTTACCAAACTTTTATTTAACACACAAACACATGAAATTAGCAAAAGCAGCCCCAAGGGTTGTGCCAGTGAAATCGAACTTCCCCTGCCGTTGTATGTATTGTATGTCACCGCGTTTGAGAACAAGGAGATTTTGGCTTGACTGTGTGTACGCAAAGCAAGCTTGTCGAGTTCCTCGACAAGCCTAACAAGAAACTCGACGAGTAAAACTATGTGTTTCGCCTGTCGAGTTTCTCGGTCGTGTGTACGAGGCCTAACATTTTTTCCCATTTTAAAGTGGGATTGCTGTTATGAATGTGTTCAAATAGTTAAAATACAAGATGAACTGTGACTGTAATACTTCCCTTTTCTTTAGAGATTTCCCCCCAGATTTACTGCTATTGGTCTCGCCACTACAGGCAGTCCCCGAGTTACGAACACCCGAGTTAAGAACGATTCCTACTTACGAACGGCCTCAAATGACGGCCACTTGTGCTCCACGCTGGTCCTGGATACCTCAGAGCACGTCTGGATATATTCCACACTGCAGTACTATATGTACTGCATGGCCAGAAGAGCCCCAGATAACATAGCAAGCGCCCGGAAAATCCCACATCCATGCATAGGCGGAAGTTATACTTACAAATGCAGTGTTCTGACTTACGAACAAATTCCACTTACGAACAAACCTACAGTCCTTATTGCGTTCGTAACTCTGGGACTGCCTGTAGGTTAAATGGCAGCCTTGGTCATTCAACCTTCTTGTGATCCTAGGTTTTAATGGACATGCCCCCCGGGAGTGTATAATTATGCATCCCAGGCTTATAATACTCCGGGACTAAGTAGCACCCACACATCATTCATTACATGAGTCCCACTTAGTCCAGGAGGAAGAACCATCACAGATGAAGAAGAGGAATGACTCGTGACCTCACATCAGTGAAGAAAAATTATCAGAATTCCAGATGATCCCATATCCAATGTATATATGATGTTCAGTGCATGGTGAGTAATTTAACAATCTCTACTACCAACCTATCTCTACTTTATTAGTGTAGATGAATAATAAACATGTCAAAGTTTTCAACTCAATGGAGTGCATCGGCATTGTTTTCTTCAGATTCTTTATCACACATTTTGTGCCCCAATCGTGATAAGACTATAAAATAACTCTGCAAAAGCAATCTGCATTGTGTAAAAATGTCTTCCTGCAAGCAGCCTTTGCCCAAATGTAGACAACAGTGAAATGAGAGTCTTATTCTTGCTTACGGTAAGGATGCCAAGGGGTGTCTAAGGTATAGTAATTTCAGATATCTAACTTTCCTAAAAAACCTGAAAAGGAAATATAAATGGACAAAAACCTGACCATAAAATAGAAAGAAAGCATTGCTGTAGACTAGCCCAGGGGTACACATCTTATTTTCTTATTTTGTTTGTGTTTCTAGATGAAAAGAATCAAACGATCTCTAAAACCCAGCATAGGATTTAAAAAATATAGCGCTTTACATGTTTATGGCTTGAATAGCACCATAAAGAATGTGCTGTGGTACAATATGCTTGATTCAGTCATTTTAATTAAAAGAAATCAGATCCCATGCTTAATTCCTTAAGGTATGGGCCCCGTGGTGGTCCTATACACTCCCTAGTTTGAACCCGTCTAGTCTAGGGCTCTAAATGTATTTTGTCCTTACTTCCAGCCTGAAGCCTCGTACACACGACCGAGGAACTCGACGGGCGAAATACATCGTTTTCCTCGTCGAGTTCCTTGTTAGGCTGTCGAGGAACTCGACAAGGCAAGTTTCTCCATTCCCGTCGAGGAAAAAGAAGACATGCTCTCTTTTTGGCTCAACGGGATCCTCGACAGTTTCCTCGTCGAAAAATGTACACACGACCGGTTTCCTCGGCAAAAAAAAAAAAAACAAGCAAGTTTCTTGCTGGTTTTTGCTGAGAAACTCGGTCGTGTGTATGAGGCCTGAGTGTTCTTCCTTCCTTTCTACTTCTTTGCTTCTGAGCTTTTTGCTCGTTGTTCTGCTCTATTCCTCCCCTCTTTTGTGTTTTTCTTTCTTCTTTCATTTTTAATTTTTTTTATTTTATTATTTTTTTCTCCCCCGTTTTGCGGATAACTCCGCCCCCCCCCTTTATCTACCTTGGCCACTGGGTCTTCAGGCTAAGACATAATGCACTGCCCCCCGCCCCCCGGCTGGAGAGACAGTGGTAATTTATAATTAGTTCCCTTATAGTATATGTTCTATTTTGTGCTTTTATGTGGAATTTATGTTTTATGTCTATATCCCCTGCGTGGGAACTTGTTGTCTGTTTTCCCCCTTTTTTTATATATTTCAAGAAAAAATATTGTACCAGAAAAAAAATCAGATCAACACACCTAAAATGTAGCATGAAGGATTGCAATGCAACATAGAGGGGGTTATTTACAAAAGGCAAATGCACTTTGCTTTGCTAAACCCCCCCAGTATTTATACTTAGTAAATGTTCACTTTGCAAAATTGAGTGTTCACTTTGCAAAATGAATGATAGTAAATAGGGTTCAACCTGTGCTCACTTTGAATACAGGCATACCCCACTTTTAAGTACACAATGGGGTTTGTTTACTAACGCTGGAAAATGCAAAAACAGGCTAACTTCTGCATAGAAACCAATGAGCTTCCAGGTTTTATTACCAAAGCTTAATTGAACAAGCGGGGGTTAGAAACTGGTTTCTATGCAGAAGTAAGCCTGATTTTGCTCTTTCCAGCTTTAGTAAATAAACCCCATTGTGTACTTAACCACTTAAGACCCGGACCATTACGCAGGTAAAGGACCTGGCCAGTTTTTGCGATTCGGCACTGCGTCACTTTAACTGACAATTGTGCGGTCGTGCGATATGGCTCTCAAACAAAATTGGCGTCCTTTTTTTCCCACAAATAGAGCTTTCTTTTGGTGGTATTTGATCACCTCTGCAGTTTTAATTTTTTGCGCTATAAACAAAAATAGAGCGACAATTTTGAAAAAAAAAACAATATTTTTTACTTTTTGCTATAATAAACACCACCTGCAAGACAAAGGCATAATGAGCTAGTATGCACAGCACACTAGCTCATTATGTAATACTCACCTCAGATCGAAGCCCCCGCAGCCGTCCTCGTTCACCGCTCGGGTGGCTGACATCTCTCACGGGTGTTACTTCTGGGTATCGCGGCTCAGACACTGTGATTGGCCATAGCCGCGATGACGTCGCGCATGCGCGTGGAAGCCACCAGTCCGGCACGACCTCCTTTAGGAACGGCACGATCGCCGTTGCTATTGTTCGCATGCACCGTTTTTTAGACATCGGCGCCTGTGATTTTTGTAAATATCTCTCAAGCACCTCTTTAAAAGTGGGGGTATGCCTGTACACAATCCCGTGCATGTAGAAATTAAACAAAACAGGGTTTTACTAGCACATGATTGGTTAATGAAAGTTCTTATTTACTGAGCTTATTTACTAAGATTAGTGAACATTCACTCAGCTAAATTAACAGTCTCTATTCCATTATTAAATCAACTCCAATTTGCTATTTTTTCTGTTATTCAAACATTTTTCTGTATTTTAAATTGCATGCTGAGGTTTTGTGACAATATCACTATAATATACAAATTCTGATTGTTTGACACAGAATTACCAGTTATATGCTTGGCTGAATATATATATTCATGGTTAGACTGTAACTAAATAGATTTTAAATAGAAATAACTGAAAAAATAAAAATGCAAAAAACAAAAACTGAAGTACCGGTACTGTATAAAGTTTTAGGTCAGCCCTGCTTGATATTACCAACGTTCATTGTTGTCTCCAATCTTGATCCAAATAACATGTCTATAAAAATAGAGTAGAAACAGTAAGGCCTCATACACACGACCGAGAATCTCGTCATAAACGAAACATCGTTTTCCTCGACGAGTTTCTTGTCAGGCTTGTCAAGAATCTTGTCAAGCTTTCTTTGCGTACACACTGTCAAGACAAAATCTCATCTTTCTTAAACACGGTGACGTACAACACGTACGACGGCACTATAAAGGGGAAGTTTGATTCCACTGGCGCCACCCTTGGGGCCGCTTTTGCTGATCTCATGTTACTGCGTGTTAAGTAAAAGTTTGTTGAGAGACGATTCGCACTTTTCAGTCTGTTACAGCGTGATGAATGTGCCATCTCCATTATGAACGCTACTTTTACCGAAGGTGCACTCCTGTCTCATACTTTATTCTGAGCATGCGCGGGTTACTAAGCATACACACGAACGTGTTTCTCGTCGAAAACCAGCCCGACAAGAAACACAACGATGAAATTGAGACTCCTGACGAGAAAAAAGAGAACATGTTCTCTTTTTTTCTCGTCGAGATTCAGGACAGTTTTCTCGACGAAAAACATACACACGACCGTTTTCCTCGGCAAAAAAAGCTCTGCCACCAATTTTCTTGATGTATTTTGCCAAGGAGAACGGTCGTGTGTACGAGGCCTCAGAGCTTTTTATTGCTCTCAGTTTAACTATTTGGGGAAAAATCCGCTAACCTAGTCTCTATAACAGTGTGGCATAGGGACAGTAAATAAACCATCTCCTACTAGGACCGCAATAAAAACATTTGAGGATCCGTCAATTGAGCCTTATAGCTGTGTATTCCTAATGCCTTTGTTTCTTATGTTGATTATTGTTGTTTTCAACAGTATATTGAAATTTGTCACTGCCAACTTTATACAAGTGATATACTTCTCAATAAAAAATATAAAACAAAACAAAAAAAAAAAATATATATATACACTTCTACTGATTATATGCTTATCTTATTTGTACCACCTGCATGGATGACTTATTGGTCTTCTTTCTAAGTAATCTTTTGTAGCCCTGAAAAAGGGGGAACATTTGAATGCCCAAAGCAGGTTGGCTTTTTACTGAATGGGACTTTTATTATAATTAATTTGTGGACCCCACATGACCTGTCTGTCGCTTTCTTCCTTGCATCCTCGGTAATAAAGACCTGATAGAATAAGTTCTATCCCATTCTCATTGCAACCTCAGTCAATCTGAGATATGAGCCAACCCACAGCTGTCACCCCACCAGAGAACAAACTAAAGTGGACTTCCTCACAAACCAGACCTATAGCTGGATTCAGGTAGGCGGGCGCATAGTTGCGGCAGCGTAGCGTATGGCATTTACACTATGCCGCCGTAAGTTTGCAAGGCAAGTACTGTATTCACAAAGTACTTGCCTGCAAAGTTACGGGGGCGTAGCGTAAATGGGGCCGGCGTAAGCGCGCCTAATTCAAATGAGGATGTGGGGGGTGTGTTTTATGTATATGAAGTGTGACCTGACGTGATTGATGGTTTTTAAGAACGGCGCATGCGCCGTCCGTGTACATATCCCAGTGTGCATTGCGGCTAAGTACGCAGCACGGACATATTGGTTTTGACGTGGACGTAAATTACGTCCAGCCCTATTCACGGATGACTTACGCAAACGACGTAAAATTTTCAAATTTCGACGCAGGGAACGACGGCCATACTTAACATTGTGTGAAAAATATACTACAGCGCTAATTAAATAATCAATTCCATGTGCACCTAAATAAAAAAACAAATAATATAGCTGCTATCTTGAGTGATACCAAATCCAAACAGTGAAACATATAAAATATAGATGCGCTAATATTAACTTAAAAGGTGATAAAACGTACAAAGAAAACTAATCAGGGAGAACACTCCATAAACTGTGAATTACTAATATGTCCTTAATTAGTGCACAGTGATTAGCAGGATTCCATGCAGGGAAAAATCACTCTCTTCAATCTGAATGCTAATCCAGCCCTCCACCGCTGTGATCAGATGATACAGGTACTCACAGACAGGGATTGCATGAAAGAAAAGAGAAGAACCTCATTGCGCAATATTCGATGACAGATCAAAAATGTATTCAGAGCATTGACATATGCACTCACGAATCCCCGCTTTCAGTAAAGCATGAAAACGCCACTCAGTATGCTGTTTCCTCAGCTCGATCCAATGCACTCGGATTCGATCGCAGGCTCCTTCCTACGCGTTACGTCACAGGCACGCGACTTGCTCATGGGTTCCTCATGTCCAGCTATTTGATGGAATAACTATACTCCTGAAAATGCCTCAAGTAAACGGCGTATCTGTACTGCATCGGCCGGGCGTACGTTCGTGAATCGGCATATCTAGTGATTTACATATTCTACGCCGACCGCAATGGAAGCGCCACCTAGCGGCCAGCCTAAAAAATACTTTAAGATACGACGGTGTAAGACACTTACGCCGCTCGTATCTTAGCCTAATTTAAGCGTATCTGGTTACCAGAATACGCTTAAATTTGCACTGGCACAGATTCTGACTCTGACTATCTACTGATATGCCGGCCTAAATCTTTCTGAATCTGCCTACTAGTATTCAACCAGAATTCCTGAAAAATCCAGCACCCCCCACCCTTCCTATTGTTCAGCTGTTCCTTAAAGGGTTTGTAAAGGAAAACATTTGTTTATCTTAATAGCTTCCTTTACCTTAACGGAGTGCTGTTTTCATGTCCTCATTGTTTGTTTTTGCTCTCAAGTTGCTGTAATTCTTCTCTGATCTCCACACTTCCTGGTTGTATGTTTCCTGATAACCACAGTACTGGGAGCTTTCTCTCTGTGGTCACTAATCAAGGAGGTGTGATTACTGTGTGTCTAAAACCCCACAGCACCAATCAGTTTTGTTTTCCAAACCATCACTGCCCTGTATTGGCTCTGTGTCTCTGTACATCACAGAAGCAGGAAACAACATGCAAAAAAGAAACTAGAAACTACAGGTACATTATATGATTGATTTTTATCTATTTTTAATCGTTTTTAAAAGGAATCAGTTAACTATTATGTCTCTATACCCTGTAAACAGTCATTTCAGCAAAAAAAATAAAAAAAATATTTACAACTCCTTTAAGCCCTGTACACACGATCGGATATCTGATGGAATCTAATCCGATGGATTTTTTCATTGGATATCTGATGAAGCTGACTTTCATCAGTCTTGCCTACACACCATCGGTCAAAAATCTGACCGTGTCCAATGCGGTGACGTAAAACACTAAGACGTGCTGAGAAAAATGAAGTTAAATGCTTCCGAGCATGCGTCGACTTGATTCTGAGCATGCATGGATTTTTAACCGATGGACTTCCACACAGACAATCATTTTTTTCTATCGTTTTTTTAATCCCTAGGAAAATTTTAACATTTAAAACATGTTCTATTTTTTTTTTTCATCGATGGAAAACAAACCGATGGGGCCCACACACGATCGGTTTGTCCGATGAAAATGGTCTGTTTTCATCAGAGAAACCGATCGTGTGTACAGGGCTTTACTCTTTGTGTTTTTCTACTCAAGTGACATCTCTTCCCTCATTTCTAATCCTTGGTGTTTTGGGGCTAAAAACTGAGATGATAACTCCTTAGGGGGATAGATCTAGTAATAAATATATGACAAAACAAGTCCAAAACACATGCTTTAACTGCAATTTGGCTAAAAGTCAATCATCACAGATCACATATTCTGTATTCAATTAACCATATCCAACATGTGGTAACATATTACAAAAAAATATCTAATCAAACACAGAATAACATATATTGTTAGCAAAAAAGGCTTCAATGTGGGTTGGTAGCTTAAAAAAACATAATAGTGGAATCAAACTGACCAAATGAGGTTAGCTTAGGGCTAAAAACTGCCCTTTTCTCATAAAATAACTGAATGTGGGAGGTAAATTGGCTATCTTCTATGTTAAGACTTTAATTGATTCACTTTGTTTCATATGTAATTTTCTTCCCTTTAGTGAAAGTACAGGAAAGCCAGTGATGTCACTTAATCAAAACAAGCAAATCAAGTTACAAAGAATAAGATGTAATGAAATGCCAGGGAATTGTCTTTCAAAAGCAGTCCTCCCCCCAACCCCAGTCCGGTCTTCAATAGGTGCATTAATGGCCATCTGCCTGATGTAGCAAGCCATAACAAAAAGAAGTCAGGATAATAAAAGCTCAGCAATGACAAAGTAAACTGTCTGTAAGGTCTGGATGACCCATTTCATCCCTTTTCCCCCCAAATTATACCTCAAATAAAGTCGGACTACTTTATGGCAAATTAGTGAAAACCATGTTTATGAAAGAATTTAAACTTTTAAATCACTTCTGAAGCCTCGTACACACGACCGAGGAACTCGGCGGGCAAAACACATAGTTTTGCTCGTTGAGTTCCTTGTTAGGCTGTCGAGGAACTCGGCGTGCCAATTTTTTTCATTCCCGTCAAGGAAAAAGAGAACATGCTCTCTTTTTGGCTCGACCGGTTTCCTGCTGGTTTTTGCCGAGAAACTCGGTCGTGTGTACGAGGCCTCAGCCCTACTGACTCTGGAGCCAAGGTCTGTATGCACTCGGCTCCAGAGTCCTCATATTATATGCATGGCCCACTTGGACCCCATCCTGAAGCTGAGCCATGCTGCCCATTTGATGCCCAGGGGGAGGTTGAGACACGCCCTTTTGTAGAATGCCAACCATGCTGGCCATGTTCCTTCTCTGCTTCCCCTTTTTCTGTTCCAGTATTAGAATTCCACTGAAAAGTCAGAGCTTGTTCCCACATACCTCCCAACTTTTTCAGATAGGAATAAGGGACACCTAATAGCAAAAGTATGCAGGCATAGGATACACCCCTTGCCACTCCCCCTTAACCACTTAACCCCCGAACCATATTACTGGTCAAAGACCAGGCCACTTATTCGGCACTGCGTTGCTTAAACTGACATCTGCGCGGTCATGCGACGTGGCTCCCAAACAAAATTGGCGTCCTTTTTTTTCCACAAATAGAGCTTTCTTTTGGTGGTATTTGATCACCTCTGCGGTTTAGTTTTTGTGCTATAAACAAAAATAGAGCGACAATTTTGAAAAAAATTAATATTTTTTACTTTTTGCTATAATAAATATCCCCCCAAAAATATATATAAAAAACTATTTTTTTCCTCAGTTTAGGCCGATAAGTATTCCACTACATATTTTTCGTAAAAAAAATCGCAATAAGCGTTTATTGATTGGTTTGCGCAAAAGTTATAGCGTTTAGAAAATAGGGGGTAGTTTTATGGAATTTTTCTTATTTTTGTTTTACTAGTAATGGCAGCGATCAGCGATTTTTATCGGTACTGCGACATTATGGCGGACACTTCGGACACTTTTGACACATTTTTGGGACCATTGGCATTTTTATAGCGATCAGAGCTATAAAAATGCATTGATTACTATAAAAATGCCACTGGCAGTGAAGGGGTTAACACTAGGGGGCGAGGAAGGGGTTAATCATGTTCCCTGGTGTGTTCTAACAGAAGGGGGGGTGGACTGACATGGGGAAATGACAAATCGCTGTTCATACATTGTATGAACAGACGATAGGTCATTTCCCCCCCTGACAGGACCGGGAGCTGTGTGTTTACACACACAGCTCCCGGTTCTCGCTCAGTAACGAGCGATCGCGGGTGCCCGATCAGAAATAGCTTTCATATTGACAACACTTGAGATACTAAAGAGGTTTAACCGCTTATCAACCCTTACATAGAGCAAACTCTTCCTTATAAAATGGGGATTCTTATGCCGCGTACACATGGTCGTTTTTCGGCATGAAAAAAAACGATGTTTTCAGCATGTCCAAAAAACGTCGTTTTTCCAACTTCATCATTAAAAACGATGTTGCCCACCCACCATCGTTTTTGAAAAATTATGAACAAAGCGCAGTGACGTACAACGCGTACGACGGCACTCTGAAGGGGAAGTTCTATTCGCCTTTGGGCTGCTTTTAGCTGATTCCTTGTTAGTAAAAGACGATTCACGCTTTTTTGTCTGTTACAGCGTGATGAATGTGCTTACTCCATTATGAATGGTAGTTTTACCAGAACGAGTGCTCCCGTCTCATAACTCACTTCTGGACATGTGGGGGTTTAAAACGTTGTTTTAGCCCACACACGACCATTTTTTACAACCCGAAAAACGACATTTTTCAGAAGCCGAAAGACGATGTGAAGCCCACACACAATGATTTTAAATGACGTTTTTAAAAACGTCGTTTTTTTTCATGCCGAAAAACGACCGTGTGTACGCGGCATAAGTTTGCATATATTGCAATACATGTTCAAACTGGCAAACTGCATAAAAATAATTCCTCTCTGACCAGTCCCTACGCTATCTTGCAGATTTGGCAAACTCTTATTTGCTAAAATAGCATAATCTAGTTGCAGAACTACAAGTCCCATGAGGAATTGCAAGGTTGAAAGTTACAAACATGACTCCCACAGGCAGAGGCATTATAGGACTTAGTTCGGCGACAGCTGAGGAGATGCCAGTTTGAGACCCCTGCTCTAGAGAGTGTGGGCATATAATACCAATGTGGGGCAAGCAGACACAGCTGTAGATTAAATGACCTCTAGACCAAGGTCAAGTGATGCACATCCACAATGGGAAATAATCATGCCCAGATCTAGGGGCGTGCTGCGCCTCCCCCCCCCAGACTTTAGTTGCGCCCACCCCCCAGGTCTCTGAAAGTGCATGCATTAATATGATAGGGGCAATTAATGTAAAGGGGACTTTGCTGTAAGGGGGCACTCAGATATTGATGTAAAAGGGATTCTGATGGGAACATTTGATGTTAGAAGGCACTCTGATGGGGATAATTAATGTAAGGGGCACTCATATGGGGAACAACTGATGAAAAGGGGCACTCTGATGGGAACATTACACCTAATGTAAGGGGGCACTCTGATGGGGACATCTAATGTAAGGGGGACTCTGATGGGGACATCTAATGTAAGGGGGCTTTGGTGAAGACATTGATATAAGGGGTCACTCTGCTGGGGACATTTTGATGTTAGGGGGAACAACTGATGTAAAAGGGCACTCTGATGGGAACATTACACCTAATGTAAGGGGGCACTCTGATGGGGACATCTAATGTAAGGGGGACTCTGATGGGGACATCTAATGTAAGGGGGCTTTGGTGAAGACATTGATATAAGGGGTCACTCTGCTGGGGACATTTTGATGTTAGGGGGAACAACTGATGTAAAAGGGCACTCTGATGGGGACATTACACCTAATGTAAGGGGGGCTCTGATGGTGACATCTAATGTAAGGGGCTTTGGTGAAGACATTGATATAAGGTGTCACTTTGCTGGGGACATTTGATGTTAGGGGGAACAACGGATGTAAAAGGGCACTCTGATGGGGACATTACACCTAATGTAAGGGGGCTCTCTCATGGGGACATCTAATGTAAGGGGGATGCTGATGGGGACATTGATATAAGGGGGCACTCTGATGGGGACATCTAATGTAAGGGGGGCTCTGGTGAGAACACCTAATGTAAGGGGGGCTCTGATGGGGACACCTAATGTAAGGGGGGCTCTGGTGAGGACACCTAATGTAAGAGGGGCTCTGATGAGGACACCTAATGTAAGGGGGGCTCTGATGGGGACATTGATATAAGGAGGCACTCTGCTGGGGACATTTGATGTTAGGGGGACTCTGATTAGGACAATTAATGTAAGAGGCACTCATATGGGGACAACTAATGTAAAGAGGGTCTCTAATGATGACTCTTGATGTGGTGAGAGACGACTCTGTATGGCACACCTGATATAAGGGAGACAGGTTCTCTTTAATCATCCTGCTCTGAAGACAGCCTAATTCTATATTTTACGTACATACTGTCAGATGTTACTTCTGAGTTGTGACTTGTAATATAGAAGTATGCCCAGTGAACAGGGAATACTGGTTTCTTGCGTCTCTGTCACACTATTGACATTATGCCCCCTGACTTTTATTATTGCACCCCCAGATCAGATAGACTAGATCCAGCCCTAGAAAAAATACAATGTTTAGGAGGGTGGACAGTACCAACATGTAAGAATAGTTATATATGCATATAACTAGGTGTTTTCTCCCCACATAAAAACACCAAAATAATCAATAAATGAGGCCCCGTACACACGACCGTGTTTCTCGGCAGAATTCAGCCAGAAACTCGGTCGGAGCTGGATTCTGCCGAGAAACTCGGTCGTGTGTACACTTTTCAGCAAGGAACCCGTCGAGGAAATCGTCGGGCCGAAAAGAGAACATGTTCTCTATTTCCTCGTTGTTCAATGAGGAAAGTCGGCCCGCCGAGCTCCTCGGCGGCTTCCACACTGAACTCGACGAGGAACTCGATGTGTTTGGCACTTCGAGTTCCTCGGTCGTGTGTACGGGGCCTAATACAGAGGGGTAGAACACAGGGAGCATAAACTTATAGCCTCTTCAAAAATAATATAGCAACCCCAGTCATCCCTGCCTTTTCTTATTACTAACTTGCAGTGAAATTGAGATATGTGTGCATTTGCTCATATTTCATATTTTAAATTTGAAACCAAGAGAAACATCACTGAAAACATAAGCTATACTCTATAAAGTACATTTCATAAGAGTAATGTTCAATAAAGATGAAACTTACATGTAAAGCATAACCTTTATTATATTAATTAAAGCCATATTAAGAGATTAGCCTGACTTTATTGATTTTACAGGCTTTATTTTACAGATCTAATTATATATCCAATATGTCATAGTGGTCTTTTTTAATTAATGCAATAAAGGTTAAATTGCTAGGATTAGTTGTCCTCTGTAGAACGTACTGGGGTTTTGTTCTAATGGGAGATATCTTTGGGAATTGAGTCCATCCTTGATGTTATTTAGTTTGCTTTTTGCTGTGATTTTATGGTTCTTATTGCGGTAGCCAAGTACAAAGCAGCATGCTTGAAACAAAATGCTCATGGAACAGTGACATAAGTCAAGAGCCACAGCAGTTGCCACATAAAGCAGAACCCAGGGCAAAAGATAAAGTATAATTGAATCCAGCTATGCACTCATTAAACATTTCTAAGTATGTCCTTTTAGTCCAGCTAATATATGTCAGTGAACCTGTTTTTCTATTGGCTTCTCATAATAATCCTCCTAGCAAAATTGAAACTGGGGGGAGGGACAACACTCTGAGCTTTTCAATTGAATTGACAAGTAAAGGCAATCTGTCACTAGGAGCTTGCTAACAAGAGAAATTAAACATGTGGTGATGACCAGTAAGCAGGCGGCAGGTGGGTCAATGGCCAAGCTGTACTGCTTAAAGTGGTAGTAAACAGCTGGGTGTTTTTTTTTCTTTGCACCCTGCAAGGTAATGCATCGCATACTAGCACATTAATTTAACCTACCTTAAAATGAAGCCCTTCCAGTGCTGAGCTGTCATTGCTGCAGGCGCTTCCATCTTCCCCCCTTTTCCTTGCGGGTTCACGGACTCTGGCTGTGTGACTGGCCAGAGCCGAGATGACATCACAGGGCCCTTCCTCCAGAGCGCATGCGCCAGTGATGTTACTGGCTGCATATACAGTAAAATTCTCCTAAAAAGTGCACATTTAGGAGATATTTACACTACCTATAGGAAAGCCTTATTGCACTTTCACCCTCCTTCCTGCCCAAGTCATTTTTCAGCTTTCAGTGCTGTCACACTTTGAATGACAATTGCGCAGTCATGCAACACTATACGCAAATAAAATTTTAATAATTTTTCCCCCATAAATAGAGCTTTCTTTTGGTGGCATTTGATTACCTCTGCGGTTTTTATTTTTTGCGCTATAAACAAAAGAAAATCGTACATTTTTGCTATATTAAATATCCACCAAAAATATATAAAAAAACTTTTTTTTCCTCAGTTTTGTCCGATTCATATTCTTCTACATATTTTTGGTAAAAGCGTATATTGATTGGTTTGCGCAAAAGTTATAGCGGCTACAAAATAGGGGATAGATTTATAGCATTTTTTTTTTTACTAGTAATGGCGGCGATCTGCGATTTTTATTGTGACTGCAATATTGTGGTGGACACATCGGACACTTTGACACTATTTTGGGACCATTCACATGTATACAGTGAACAGTGCTATAAATATGCACTGATTACTGTGTATATGTGACTGCCAGGGAAGGGGTTAACACTAGGGGGCGATCAAGGGGTTAAATGTGTACCCTAGGGAGTGATTCTAACTGTAGGGGGAGGGGACTGACTGGGGGAGGTGACTGATCGGTGTCCCTATGTACAAGGGACACACCATCGGTCTCCTCTCCCTGACAGGACGTGGATCTCTGTGTTTACACACAGAGATCCACGGTCCTGCTCAGTTACTGGGCAATCGTGGGTGCCCGGCAGACATCGCGGCTGCCGGGCACGAGCATCGGGTTCCCAGTGATGGCATCGCGCACGCACCCCCTAGTGGCTCGGGAAGGCGAGGACGTCATATGACGTCCTCCCAGAGCAAGAGGCTTATCGTCCCGCCATCATTTGATGGCGGGCGGTAGCCTAGTAGTTAAAGGTCAATTTTTTTACAGTTTACAAGGAGTTTACAGGTCCCCTATGTGATAATATTTCTGTTAAGTTCTCTTCATGGATAGATCAGGTGTCTTTGATGCTCCATTTGGGAATTTTTGAAAACTGGAACAGACAGAATCTGGAGCATGGCAAACAATCAACTTCTAGCTTTCATTTTCAAAGCTTAACTGAACAAGCTGAAGATAGAAGCTGCATGGTTGCCATACACAGCTGCTTCAGGTTCTTTCTGTTTCAGCTTTGATAAATCCCCCTGAATGTCTCCCATGAACTGTGTCATAACAGATAGAGTACAGAATTTAAAAGAGGTTCAGTTCAGTTGCTATTACATCCATCAGCTCATTTGAGATCTTCCCCATGATGTACAGTATGTCATTGGCAACAAAACAATATATCATTAAATGTTTTTTTTTTTTTTTTTTTTATTGAAAATAGTGTAAGTTTCTGAATTTGACCTTGTATCAGTCTCTTGCTATAACCTTTAGAGCAGAGCTCATGTGTGATGTAGTGCTTATGTACCTAACAAGAGGCATACTGATAGCAGAGGGCAGTGAGAGAGAGATGAGCTCATCAGTATTCTGCTTCTTCTTTACCTGACCAGTAACAGCAGGCCGGGGAAGGGGTAAGACCTGTAAATGCCACCTAAAGCGGTTTTAACCCCAAAACCAAACATGTAATATATTGCAGCTTACCGATCATTAGATGTGGTGGCTGCATTCATTTTTTTTTACTTTTTTCCCTCTGTTTTCACCGGGTGATCTGGCCACCTCCTGTATTAAATCACTCCCACTCTGGATGAAAGAGCATTGTCAGTCTGAGGGGGGGGGGGGGGTAGATGTACAGATTCAGATTTAGATACACTAACAAATTGAAGCCAATCTCCAATTAACACTGCAGTTACATGTAGCAAACCCCAGAGGGAGCTTCTTTTGTTTGTTCAGTCCGTTACTCTGCCTTTCAACTCCAATGAACTGTCACAGCCCCTCTGGCACACCTAGCATTGTGATTAATGGAATAACTAAGCAAGGAAAACACAACACAGTTCTTTTTGTAGTTTACTTGAAGAAAAGTAAATTTCTGGATAACATTAGTCAGCCAGGACCTGTGTAAGTACCCAGAACTTGGTTGAAACAGTTTAAAAAAAACAGTCAGGAACACTATGCAAACAACGAAAGCAATAGGTAACAATATGTACAGATTAAATAGACTCCCCAATTACTTTTGGTGTGTGTGGGATGCTGTGGCTGAAGGGGAACCCCAGGCTGGCCTACGATACCTCTAGTACCTAAATGATATCTATACCCGTGGTGTGTCCCCTTTAAGAGCAACCGCAGTAATTTCCTGGAGGCAAAGTTTTGCATTTTATTATCTTCACCGGCAATGTTGGAGCTCTGTGGACAATATTTGGATGTGGTATTCTATGAAAAGCATTAAAGGTTCTTGGGCAAAGCCCCCTCACCAAATCCTGTACACAGTCAGTGGTCCTCCCCTGATCGACCGATTGATCTTAGATGCAGGTGTGTCGCAGTGGCATTCAGTCCTTGAGCTGTTGCAGGGTGTCCTTCTTTAGCATGGAAAGTCTGTTCCTCTGGGCTGGAGCTGCATGAACAATCTGTTCCTGTGGGCTGGAGTTGCAAGCTGTGTGCCCCTTGGTAGGCCATGATTCCACATACACAAAGAGTGCAGGAGATGCTCTCCTGATGGGGTGCAGGCAAAAAGAGGCTCTGGCTTTTTATCTCCTCTCCCCACAGTCCTTTGCTGTTGTCTGATGATTGGCTCAGGCTCTTCCAATATGGAGTTTACAGACAACCTCCAATAAGGAGTTTACAAACAAGCAGTTCTGAGAGTCTGTGTGTGAAGAGAGAAAGGGGGGGGTGACAAAGCCCACGCTGCTGCTGCTTCAGAAGACAGCTGTCCCCTAATAGCTTAGATCAGTCTGGAGAAGTACCGCTACATATTTACTAGCCAGATTACCAAGGTGAAGGGACAGAAAGCCTAAAAAAAAATAAAAAAAAAATAAGAATTGGTAAGCTGCAATATAATACTGTAAATGTTTTTGGATTTAAAGTGGTTGTAAACCCTTAGTGACAAAAAAACAAACAAATACCTGCAAGACAAAGGCATAATGAGCTAGTATGCATAGCATACTAGGTCATTATGTTATAGTCACCTGAGATCGAAGCCCTCGTTGCGGTACCCGTACACAGCACCAGCCGCCAACATCACTCCCGGAGGTACTTCCGGGTATGAAGGGCTCAGGCGCTGTGATTGGCCGGAGTAGCGATTATGTAACGGCACAATCTAACTGAAGCAACAGCTTACCTGTAGCAAAAAGTGTGTTGTAAGGGTTTATAACCACCTTAATACCGCTTTAACTTCAGCAGAGAAAAATCAGGTCTCCTGCCCTGCAAGCCTTGGCTGTGTAAATCCCAGAATTGCATGGACAGAAATACAAATCCCTTGTCAATAAGTCATCTTCAAATGAGCGGAATAGATTATATAAGCAAATGCCATTTTTGACAGTTCTTTTTTTAGGTTTTTAGCTGAATTGCAGGAATCAAGTGGAAATATAGGGTTCCTAATCAGCATCTCTGATCAAATGCCCTTAAATATGAATTCATGACAGCCACATAATGCTATTCATGAAGCCATTATTGCATCATTAGTGATGATGATGTCCATGTATGTTGGGGAAAGATATAACTTCATCATGCTCACTGCCATTCATATTGACTTTGCCGTGCTTGCAGGGTGTCAACTTCAATGTCACATCACAGCCTCTGAAAGCATAAATTTGCCTGTGTGATAACCATAAATTATTAACATCCATTAATTCCAACTATCTTGTCAGATAAAATTATAAAAAGAGTGGATTAGTCAGACATGTTTTTTGCAGTTGTTAAGTTAGTCATATGCAAGTCAAGTATCGGGCGCTTGGCTTAATCTTAAATTTGTGCAGCTGAAACTCTTGACCATGCAGAGCTCAGCTGTGACTGTGCAGTAGACTCAACCCCTGACAGGTGCTTGTTGAATAGGTGAATATGTAGGCAGGTAGCCTATTGGGTATTTAGTGCTTAGCTGCCCAGGTCAGGGAGAAAAGATTAATGTTTTGCCGCCTTTCCCCTGTGTGTTTGCGGATGTTCGCTGGGGTCCAGCCTCCCTCCCGTGTTCTATAAATGGAAGAGGTCTGGATCCCATGGGGGCTCCAGGGAACACTTGGAGAAACACATGAGGGACATGTACAACTAATGACTTGCTGGAACCTATGGTCCACTCTGGATCATCTATTCTCCGGAAGAACCCTGGAACATGGACTTCTCTGTTAGAGCATTGCCAAGCCTGGACTTTCATCAAAGAGACTTCACCTGTGCAGGTAACCTGGGGCAGCCACAGTTAGGTTCTGTTCTGGAAAAAAGCATTATTGCATGTTATACATGTTGTACCATGTTTTTAGTATAAGTTGATTCTGAGCCTGGTCTGAAGTTATCCGAGGCGTACATGTGGGCTCTTGGCATATCACTAAAGAACCTGGGTTCATGACCACGATCTGGAACATGTGTAAGGTTAATACGACAAAGGCTCATGAGTAATCGCAAGGAGAAACATCAACTAATCTTTGGCGTGATACCTGTTAGGTGAAAGGTTTTTGCGGTAGCGAGGGGGTCAGTGCTTTGAATGCCTCCCTAGTTGTCAGTCTCCATCAGTCTCCAGGAGTGGACTAGTATTACAGGGATCTATGGCCTGGTCACTAGGTATGGGAAGAGAAGAGTTATGTGAGAGCACGTATGAGGTCTGAGTTATGTGCTCAGCAGGACCCCATTCTTTTACTGGAAGTGAGGTAACAGAGGTACGCTGACTGGTGGAGTGGGCAGAGGCTCAGCCTGTCCCTCCGAATGCAACACATTCATCAGTAGGACATGGGATGATCAGTGTGTAGGACATGGGATGATCAGTGTGTAGGACATGGGACAAGATCCCCCTTAAATGTTTGGAGCAACACCATGTTACCCAGGGGTCAAGTCCTGGGGAAAAAAGTGTGGGAACTCCCACCCAAGATCCACTCACCCACCAATAAAATAAAAAAAATATACTCTCATATGCATAATTACTAAACCGTATGTTTTTTTTTTTTTTTTAATTCACTGTACCTAATCAAGATTCTTTCTAAATCCTGTGATAACTCGCGGCAGACCTCCGCAATGTCTCCTGGGAACAATGACAAAAGCTCCCAGGAGACATTGCGGCATAAGGGAAGTGACGGAATACCTGCACACTACCTGATGAATCCATATACAGGAAGCGGCCAATAACATAAAGGATTACTAAGGTTCGCCTGCCCCTGACAGTGACTCGAGCTGGGCATCGCCACTTAGTGAAGGATTGGCTCGGGCAGCTCAGCTGCTCTAGTCCTGCAAAGGGAAATGAGTTTCTGCTGTGAAAAAAGTGCAGGAACTCCATTCCCACGCATTCCCGCAGGACTTGAGCCCTGATGTTACCACACTGCACTCAGAGTTTGAGGCCGTTAACTGAAATTTCTTGATAGATAATAATTCAGACTGAACACTCTTTTATTACAGACTTGCACAGTGGAATCCAAGATCTATGAATCCACACATTGTCAGTGCAACCACAATTCCAGTAACATATCCATTCCCAGGCTTTGCTTTTTGGTAATGGACTGAAGGTGCTGCAGCTAGTAGGCACTGCAGGCAGAAACAAAGCACAAATAGTGTAGACCCAAGGGTATAGATAGTTTTAATTTACTCACATCTGAATTACAATTAAAAGAATGACCAAGGGATAGAGACAAACAAGCGGACACAGGGCTGGTGCAAGGATTCTTGACACCCATGGAAAAACATCATTTCCCCCTGGCTCCTCCCCGGACTCCACCCCCCCTGCCCTCCCCATGTAACCCATGTAACCTACCTGATCATTACAATGACCTACCTGACCCATACAATGACCTACCCTACCACTACACTGACCTACCTGACCATTACGCTGACCTGTTACATGCAGCAAACAGAGGCATCGCCTGCATTACTGCATACAGTCAACACCCCACGGAAAACTTACATGGCAGGAAACGGAGAGTAGGAAAACCAGTGCCCTAGGCAGTTGCCTAGTGGTATCGCCAGCCCTGAGTGGACATTGCTTACATAGTAATACCATACAAAATCACCCCTCCTCTAAAACTAGCCCCGGGGACATCACACTATTGTGCAATATTCATAGAGAACAAAACTAGCTGTATAAGCTTTATTAAAATCTCCTTGGACCTCCTGAACTTTAGTATATTTTGCCAATCAAAGTTGGTTTGGCTCATCCCTAATAGGGACCTTAGATTATAATCCAATATTCTATCTAGCAGGAAATTGTATTTAACAGTGGAGCATAGAACACCTTACTACTACTAGGATGAGGATTAAGAGACAACATATTTCCCGACATAAGGAGGTTTCTGAGATGACCGTGGTCTATAAGTAAAATTTATGTTGTCGCAGACTTTGTTCTCTGTTTCTCCCAATCGCTACAAGAAGAAACTTTTAGGCCTCGTACACATGATAGGATCGCCAGAGGACAACGGTCTGAGGAACCGTTTTCATCAGTCCAAACCGATCGTGTGTGGGCCCCAAAGGTTATTTAACCTTTGGTCAAAAAAATTAGAACTTGCTTTAAAATCGAACCGATGGACGCCTAACCGATAGGTCAAATCGATCGTTAGTATGCAAAAGCATCGGTTAAAAACCTGCGCATGCTCAGAATCAAGTCAAGGCATGCTTGGAAGCATTGAACTTCGTTTTTTTCCAGCACGTCGTTGTGTTTTACGTCACCGCGTTCTGACACAATAGTTTTTTTAACTGATGGTGTGTACGCACGACGGACCATCAGTCAGCTTCATCGGTTAACCGATTACAATGGTCCTTCAGACCGTTCTCATCGGAGGGACTGATCGTGTGTACGAGGCTTTAAAACAGCACAAGTTTGTTCTTGTAGTGTCAATGGTTCATGTGTGGGCACCTCAAACAAATGTTGTAAACACTCTGTCTATAGATAGGGTCTGGAATTCCCAGAAAGCCCTTTTAGAGGAGATGGATTATATGTCATCTAAAAGCAATTTGGCTGATTTCCATCGTGAAACTTTAAAATAAAGCCATACTATATTTGCCACAATCTTAATTTATGATGGTGGCTACTCACAACAAAATGGTGCTCTAGCAAAATTCAACGTAAATTCTAGTTTTTATTCCCATTTATTTTCAATTTATGAAATATGCACAAAACATAAATTTACACCATAGATGGTGTTTAGATGATTTGTAACAATCAAATCATCACTTACCATCCATCCATTGTGTGATATTATTGAGATATCCAGTATGTGTTTGGTATCTCAACCCCTTTTTTGACTTAAATATGCATTTATGTGACAGCAAAGCAGGTGGCACTCACCACTACATATATGTGCTGCTGTCTTTTTCTGTTTTGTTATGCTTCATTCATGTCCCCAGAACTGTGACAGCAATAAAAGTGATAAAAAATTATAAAAAAAAAAACACAATTGCATATTAAAAAAAATATATATAAAAATAAGAAAAAATAAATACATTTAAAGCGCCCCCATCTCCGAGAGCTTGTGCAGCAAAAAAATCCATATGGAAGTCGAGCCCGCATATGTAAACAGTGTTCAAATCACACATGTGAGGTTTTGCCGTGATTGTCAGAGCGAGAGCAATAATTCTAGCCATAGACCTCCTCTGTAACTCTAGCCTAGTAACCGTAAAAAAAATGTAAGTGTTGCCTATGGAAATTTTTAGGTACCATAGTTTGTCGCCATTCCACGAGTGCGCGCAATTATAAAGCATCACATGTTTGGTATCTATTTACTCGGCGTATCATCATCTTTCACATTATACAAAAAAATAGTGCTAACTTTACTTTTTCATTTTTTTTTAATTCACGAAAGTGTATTTTTCCCAAAAAGTTGCTTTTAAAACACCGCTGCACAAATACCGTGTGACATAAAATATTTCAACAGTAGCAATTTTATTCTCTAGATTCTCTGCTAAAAAATATATATATAATGTTTGGGGGTTCTAAGTAATTTTCTAGCAAAAAATACGTATTTTAACTTGTAAACACCAAATGTCAGAACTAGACTTAAGCCTCGTACACACGCTCGGTTTAGTCGGCAAGAACCAGCAAGAAAACTGCTGGCAGAGCTTTCTTGGCGAGTATACCGTGCGTGTGTACGAGGCTTTCAGCTTTCTCCTCAAGAAAACTGCCTAAAATCTCAACGAGAAAAATAGAGAACCTGCTCTCTATTTTCTCGTTGTGATTCTCGGCAGTGTTTTCCTGCCGAGAAACCCAAGAGTGTGTATACTTACCTGTCGCCGTGGAAACCCGTGCATGCTCGAAATGCGCATGCATTAGCTTCCTAGGCATAGGTAGGCATAGGTAGGGTGCAGCAAGATGGCGGCAACGGCATGGAATGTGACAAGCGCACGCTCATCATACGCGATGATGTCACCAGGTTCTTGCCATTCAAAAGAACCGCGGTTCTTACCAAGAACCTCGTCAGGAAAAACAACATTTTTTCCTGACAATATCCTGACCCGTGTGTACGAAGGCTTTAGTCATAAAAGGGTTAATCTTTCACCTTGCAAGGACAACTGTAGAGTAATATATGTTACAACAGGCAATGCTACAATCTATGGGAACCAAAGCTTATCCATGGAGGGGGAACTTAGCATAGAAACATCTCATTTAAGAAATCGTTTTTTGATAATTATTTTATTAATCTTATTATTTTTCAGGCAATATTTATAGGCTTAGCAACTGTGTTCTTGTAAAAACTTTATTTGAGAAACAGACACACAAGGGCTCATTGTACAAACTACATCATTTTACATGATTTTTAACTCTTGAATATTGTTTATCTATTATGTACTTTTTCCAATAAATATTATTTTTTGACGTATACTTCTCCATTGTTTCCATGCCTTAAAAATCCGACCCTTGGTTACTTTATTAAGTAGCCTTCTATGTTTTTATTTGTGAAATGTTCATGGTGGTTATTTTAAATCAGAGCAGGTTTACTGTCATAAATCCTTGTTATAGCTTACTGTCTCTCTTCATGGAAATTGATTAAATGTTACGCTTCTATGTGTGGATAATAAGCACACAAAGTCTAATGTACACAGACAATAGATAATATTCACTTGGATATGAACTCTTGGTATATATAGGGATTCCATTAACTCCATGCTGTCATCTATTCAAATTAACATTTATTGAAGTGAAACCGCACATTCAATAGGATCAACAAGATAATGGCCAGGTGACATATCAGCCCTTCCCAGCAATTTATCTATCATAAGCATGCTTTGTCTTCATAAAAAATTCAGAGATGCCAACGCTCAAGAAGCTGTCTGTCCACTGCCTGGATGCATTTTAGATTTTATAATGTAAATTACAATTTCAGATGGATGACTTTTCTCTATTATTGAGTGAAAGCCCACGGTATTTCCATATTCAGATGTGGAGAAAAGTGCTTTGTAAGTGACACCGATGGCTCCATAAAAAAAACATACAATAAGGAACTGGACATGTTTAAGAAGACATGTTTATCAGAGTTCTCCCTGGATGATGTGCAGAAGCTACCACCATTATTACTGGTCTGATCCAAGAGAAATATCAAAAAGTTCAAATTCAAAACCAAAATTGTAGCCATAGCTTCCTTATGCAAGTCCTTTGACAGTCAGTGGCGCGGGGAACCCCTTGCAGTTAGCCTGCCTAATGATTAGATCCAAAAAAACTACTGGAGTCTTTATATTTTCTCATATTTATTTTTCATCATGATATAATTACAAGACAAGACAGGAGTGTTCCTTTTTATCAGGTTATACTCCCATGATGTAAAAATAAATGCAAGAGAATTTTTGAAGCCTGAGCCCCTGTTGTCGTTCCCAATTACTCGAACTACACTGGGATTAAAGCCACCCAAAATTATTGTTGAGCTCCAGCAATAACATAATTACTTTGGCTCTTGGAATGTTACACCTTTTCCTTGCTTAATGAGGAAGGAAGCAGCAACATCATTTATCAAGTACTTTTTTGAATACATTTTTTAATCAGTGTGTATATAGCTGAATCACTAACGCAAATTTCCTGTGCAGTGAAAGGGACAGTCAATTTAATAGTCATATTTTATCTTGTGTTAAATTCTGGAAATATAACACAATTTCTTATACAGTAAAACCTTGGTTTGCGAGCATAACTAGTTCCAGAAACATGCTTGTAATCCAAAGCACTTGTATATCAAAGCATTTTTTTTTACAGGGTATAAAAGAGCAGAGAGGCACCTCTAAGTTGTACCTTCAATAAATGTAACCATATTGTTACACTTAGAGGCTCCTCTCTTCTATTTTATACTCAGTTGTGATATGACGCTACTCTTATATCAAGGCATCGCTTGTATATCAAGGCAAAATGTATTACAACATTTTGCTTGTCTTGCAAAACGCTCTCAAACCAAGTTACTCTCAAACCAAGGTTTTACTGTATCTCAGGGGAACTTTATTGGTTTGATATGTGCACTGAAGTTCCTGGGTTTACATGCCTTGTGTGGCTTTTAAAAGGGATCCCTTTTTCCCTATAGGACTGCTGTCTGGATGAATTTTGTTAATTTTTCACACACATGTTAAAAATCTGCATTTTTTTTTTTTTTCGTGTTCAATATTTTTATTGATGTAAATTTCAGGGATAACAGAAATAAAAGGAGGGAATAAGGGGTAATCAGGTAATCATATTCAAGGACATACAAATTAAATGAGTACATTTTAAAGAGTAAATAAATTAAACCTATGTTAACATAGGAATTCATCACAATCTGCATTTTTTTTAACAGGCTGTTGGCTATTCTCACCATTGTAAAAGTGACCGGGTGGCTCTGTAGTTGCCAAGATCACTTATACTAAACAGCTGATCACCAAAATAGAAACCACTTGCTGACAGGATTTTGAAGTCAGCAAGTGGTTAATTTCCCTCACTTATAAAGAATATAACCAACAAAAAACTCTGTACATGTAACATATAAAGGTGTGTGGGAACGTCCACAACTCTCAAGTGGATAGACTCAGGAACTGTGACAGTGACATATTTTTTTAGACAAATCGTGGCCCAACTCAGCTCACTGAGCTCCATATCAGTGAAAGATCACATCTGGGTTGACTGACCATTTTATTACTTTGCTACAATGATAGCTCTTGTTGTATTAGAATGGCAGAAAGCTCAGTATTAAGGTTAAAGTGTTTGTAAAGGTTTAAAAAAAATAAAAATAACAAACATGGTATACTTCCTGCTCTGTGCAAGGGTTTTGCAAAGAATGGCCCCAATCCTGGTCTTCTGGGGTGACCTGCTGGTGCTCCTGGCTCCTCCTCTTCATTGGGTGCCCCAACGTAGAGCCGCATTTCCAGGGGGGCACTCACTCGCTGCGTCCATTGACACAGACAGCAGGACTCAGCTTGGCACTGGAACGATCATCAGGTTCAGGTAAGAAAAAGAGGAGCTCTGGGAGGAGCTGCAGCAAAGAAGGTTTTTCACCTTATGCATAGAATGCATTAACCTCAAGACTTTACAACTCCTTTAAGGTTTTAGAGCCAAAATGCCTCTTAAGGATTCTCCTCCTGGACCTCTATTCATACAGGTGAACCCTTATTACAGACAAATTAGTGCACTTCTTTAAAGTGAACTTGAACTTTAAAAGTAAAGATTTGCTATGCTATAGAGAACATTTAGAAGTGTTAATTGGGCCTAAGCAGCAGGGCTGTTTTTCAGCGGGAACGTAGGGGAACACAGTTCCGGCACCTCCAGTACTGATTGTCCTGTATGTATTGGCAAGGGGTGCTGGGGTGTGCAGGACGGTCTATTGATACTGGCTGCTGGGAGATCTATTGTTGCTGGAGGGGATCCATTTTTGCATTGTGGTCTATTGCTGCTGGGTGGGGGATTATGTTGCTGAGGGGGGTCTGCTTTTGAGGAAAGTGTCTATTGATGCTGGCTGCTGTCAGTTCTATTGTTGCTGCTCAAGGCCTATTTTTGCAGGGGTCCATTGTTGCTGGGGGAAATCTATTGTTGCTTGTGGGGGGTGTCTACTGCTTCTGGCTGCAGGGGATCTATTTTACTGCTTTACGTGTTATCATTACCAAATTCCATCACCACAAAATGATACTTGGCTCTGTTTTCTCTATAAGGGGAAGTACTGAGAGGTGGGTGGGGTCAAAAAACAGTACTAGGAGATCAGCAGTGAGTGGAGAGAAAAAATGGCTTCTGCTGCTGTCTCAGTCAATGAGGAGGGAGAGTCCCCAGAGAGTTGAGGCTCTTGTGCACATCGCTGGAGGAAGATCAGGCTCAGGTAAGTATTAGGGGGGGTGCTGCTGCACATAATGCATGAAGTTAAAAAACCTTGATCCTTTAGAACCACTTTAGGTCAAAGCTAACTGCAGCATCGAGAGATTTATGCGACGGCCTCTGGAAGACAATACTTATGAGAGACTGTGAACCTATGCTGGTACCTTGAACTATGTGGGGCTGTGCCAATTCAAGTTCAGGTTATTTCTGTAGAACTGTATATCTTGTTATATAGTTTTAAATGTACATTGCATCATTGGCGAATTCCATCACAACATAATGATACATGGCACTGTATTATCTGTTTTCTGCTGAGAAGCATAGGTGCAATTTATTCAGCTACTACAAACCAATACCCTGCCCCCCAAAAAGACACCAGACTGATTTAAGTTGGAATTAGGGTAAGGCCACAGCTTTATTGAACTTACCAACTTTAACAATATATTATAAATACCACATAACAATGCCAGTCACAGTTATACCGTGAGCATCCATAACAAAACACAGATCGTCTAAGAGGCCTGTCTCCACAATCAGTGGGAGACAGGCATTAAACTGATCCCAGAATTAAACCTGAGGGCATGGCCCATAGATCAATAACCATTGATGGCAAGGTAAAACTGTCAATAAAGCTGTGGCAAAAGTCACAACGGGCAGGTGGGTAGTCAACTCTTGTGATGTCAGAATCTCTTCAGCGTAGTGAGACGTTCCCTTGCGTAGCCTTTTTCTAGAGTTCAGACTCCACCCAGTCACCTCATTTCTCAGTTGCCAATCCTATCGGAGCCACTTAACCTTCCTGTTTTGGATAACCCCCACGTAGCTTCAAAGCTTTCAGCAGTCAAGGCTCCCTTTCCCTAGAAAGGGGGGTGGGTCAAGGGGCCTTCAATAGTTTTAAATGTACAGTCATTTATAAGAGACTGGATTGTCAAATGAACGTACAAAACTCATGTTGTTAACCACCTGATTTTGCTAGAAGTGTTTCAAATTGCCAACGTTCAGTTATTGAGTCTTGTGTGATTCCCGTGCCCGGGGACCACCCGTGTAGCAATGGCCCTGTTTATTTTAGTTGAAGACAACCACTTAGGCCGCGTACACATGATCGGTTAAACCGATGAGAACGGTCTGATGGACCGTTTTCATCGGTCCAAACCGATCGTGTGTGGGCGCCATTGGTTATTTATCCATCGGTTAAAAAATAGCCAACTTGTTGTAAATTTAACAGTTAAAAATCCACGCATGCTCAGAATCAAGTCGACGCATGCTTGGAAGCATTGAACTTCGTTTTTTTCCGCCTTGTCGTTGTGTTTTACGTCACCGCGTTCTGACACGATCGTTTTTTTAACCGACGATGTGTAGGCACGACAGACCATCAGTCAGCTTCATCGGTTAACCGATGAAAACGCTCCATCAGACCGTTTTCATCGGATGGACCGATCGTGTGTACAGGGCATAACACTTTGTAAGTGCTGGTTACTTGCAGGTTGTGCTGGTTACATTGCAGGTAGCTGGTCTCACTGTACAGTAGAAAGATCAAGGAGCCATTGTGCTATGAGTAATTAATGGGGCCTAATTTCAACTCATTAATATCGTTCATTGTACCATAGGGAATGTATTACAGCGCAATCTTTTCACATTTTTTTTTTGCCAAATAAATTTTGTATTGTGAACGCCACAGGTTTCACACGCTGAATATACACTTTCTTTGTCAACAAATCACACAAAGGGTTCAGTCATGTCCATTTATCATGATTGCTTGAAGCAGGGATTTGAAATCTGCCTAATTAACAGCCAAGACTACATGTCTGTTCAGTTTATGGGAGCTTTGCCAACTCCTAAAGCTATGTAACACTGGAGCTCAAACCTACAGTATGTGTGCTGGAGCTGGAAGAATATCATAAGAGGGGTTCTTGGCCAAACTCACAAAAGATGGATCTAAAGCATGTTCACTTCAAAGCAATTGTGTGCAGAAACCTATACAGGGAGAGCATGGAAAGAGCCATTACGATCCTTTTGTTCTAAAAATGTGACTTGACTAGTTGCTATTTTGATCCAGAGATTTCAGTCTTGCCTAAGGAACAAGGAATTAGTCTGCAGATTAATTATGGCGTAAATCCTATTTTCTAATCTGCATTATTTTTCGGGACCAAATTGAAAAAAGTATTATTGCCAGAGACAGCCAAGCCACTAGTAAAAAAAAGTGTAGTAACTTCTTTTGAATGTGATTGAATGCGAAGATGTGTTAATTTCACTTTACTTCAAACTCAGTCAACCAGGCAATATGGCACTTTTAAAGATGTATAGGGTTCGTAAATTGGAAGCAAATTTAAGTTTTTTATTTTGCTGCTGTTGTGAGGGAAAATCTGTACAGTGAAATATTTGAAATAAAAAAACATAGAAAAATCATGGCAGGAAAAAAAACACCAAGTGGCCAATCCAGTCTGTTCTTTTGTTTGGATTTAAATATGTTTTTGTATTTTTTTTTGTCTCAGTATAGATTTATGTTTGTCCCAAGCATGTCTAAATCCACTTACTGTTGACTGACTCACTAGCTCAATCGAAAGTCTATTCCAATTATCAATTATTCTTTCAGTAAAATAATGCTTTCTAAGATTATTTCTGAACTTTCCTCCTGTTAGTTTAAAGTCATGTTCCTGTGTTGGTTTCATATTGAAAAATCTGCCCTTCTGGACATTATTTACCCACTTTATGTATATAAAAGTTTCAATTATGTCTTCCCTTTCCCTTCAGGGGTCTCCAAACTGCGGCCTGAGGGCCAGATGTGGCCCTCTGCTAGCCTTCATCTGGCCCTTGGGGCAGTATTTCTCTCAACGATATGAGGCACTATTCCTCCCAATGACACCAACAATGGGGCACTATTTATTCCACTAATAGCAATGATGGAGCACTATTCCTCCTTCTACTGTCATCCAGCACTGAGGCCATGTTTATTCTCACTGGTGCTCGGCCCTGGGGAATTTTCTACCCCGACTGGTCAGAATCCAGCCCCCCTAAACCGTAAACTGGCCCTTTGCTTGAAACGTATGGAGACCCCTGCTCCAGACTATACATATTAAGTTCTTGAAATCTCTTCTGTTATGTTTTATCCCTAAAGCTGGGCACTCACTACAGTTTTGTTTGTGCAACCCCATGGGTTGCATAAAAAAACCTGACAGCTCCTGTCGGGAGCCACTGTACTAACCATGCAAGGTTAGTCCTGTGATCTCCCCCCTGAGCTATTGTGTTGTGACAGGGTGACCGCCCCCTGGCCAGAACACTCCGATCAGCGCTCTCTGCTATTGGCTGAGAGCGCGGATTCGGAGTTGGTCGGCTGCTGGTTTTCCAGCATGCACATCCGACAGAAGCCGGCCGAATGACCAGCTTCTGTCGGACAGACCGACATACAAAAGGGCCAGTATTTTCTGTACCGAAAAATGTCTCCCAACAATCTGCCCATGTGTGCAGGGCTTTAGACTGTTCCCCCCTTTTTTTTAAACTAATGTTTAAGAGTGTTATTTTCTTACAAATATTCTTCCATTAGAGCTAAGCAAGATGTTGACTGAAGAAAGAAAAATACCTGTTTTCTTTTTTTTTTTTTTATTAAAAAGCACAAGATAAAAATAAATTTCAGCTAAAAGAGTGATAAAATAAATGTTAATGTTTTATATACTGTGTGAAAAAAACAATACATTTTCAAAAAATAATAAAAAATCAACTGGTTTGCATCATAATAGTTCACATGGGCTACTAACAGCTTAAAGTGAACCAAAATTCCAAAAATGTATATTTGTCATGTTATAGGAAACATTTAGAAATGCTAATTGTGCCTAAGCAGGACCCTTAAAATGTGCCCTTTGTCTTAAATTCCTCCTGAAAAATAGCAGAGCAACTTTTGATATAAGAGGGTTCCTAGGCACTCCTATGCTTATAGCCTCATAGTTGACTACACAATGTTTTATCTAAGAGGTTATTGGCTTTGACTGCTAGTCCTACAAGATTTGAAGGGTGATTTGATGATGTCATTACTATGATTTGATTTGATGATGATCTCACACACTGCCATTATGCTTCTCTTGAGAACGATTGCAGGGTGCCGGCGAACATCGTGTCCACCGGACCTGCTGATTTTCTTCCACTGTGTCCAATTACAGCAGGAGCTGATCGCCGGTGGCGTCGCACACACACCCCAGGCCCAGTGCACAAAATCACGCACACGTACGTGATTTCGTGCAGGGGGCCGCTCTGCCGCTGTACATTTGCATGGGGCAGTCCAGAAGAGGTTAAATAAATACAGTGTAAGTACCTGAACTTGACTTGGTAGCCTCTTGAAGCAGCACTCATACCAGGAGAGTGTATTAAGCTGCTTGCTTAGTTTAGCTTTAAGGGATTGTTTCCGCTAGATTCATTTTCATACATGTTGCTGCATTTTACAGCACAAACTATATGCATGGACAACAGAAAATCCTTTATTTTCAATAGCGTCTGTTCCCATCAGTTGATTGCATTATAGTGCATGCTGGATTTTAAGTGTGTTGGCCAGCAGTCTGTAGTCCTGGTCAATATGATGCAAGCAATCAAGAGGGCAAAGAGCCATTATTGATACAAAATTCATTAAGTTATATTAGCAGCAGTTAATTATTATTTTTAATCCAAAACATTGGCTTAATCTATGTGAGTAGAGTAAATTAAATTCTGATTAGATACATTGGGTCACTATATTTTACACATAGTTGGTGTCCTTTGGCACTGATTTACCGAGTATGTCTTAGGCCGTGTACACACGGACAAACATGTACGATGAAACCGGTCCGCCGGACCGTTTTCACCGTACATGTCTGCCCGGGGATTTCTGTACGATGGCTGTACTAACCATCGTACAGAAATCCGCGCGTAAACAATACGCGGGGCGTGTCCGCCGTGTCGCCGCGACGATGACGCGGCGACGTGGGCGGGCCTGCCAGTTAAATGCTTCCACGCATGCGTCAAAGTCATTCGACGCATGCGAGGGATGACAGGCGCTCGGACATGTACGGTAGGTCTGTACAGACGACCGAACATGTCCGAGCGGGCAGGATTCCAGTGGACGGTTTTAAAACAAGTCCACGAATATTTGTCCGCTGGGAAAAGGCCCGGCGGGCAAATGTTTGCTGGAATCCTGCACGCTCGGGCCAACACACGACCGAACATGTCTGCTGAAACTGGCCCGCAGACCAGTTTCAGCAGACATGTTTGGTCGTGTGTACGGGGCCTGAGAATGTTACTAAAGGGCTATCATTGGGTTCACCATTAAAATAATAGTAATCTGATTTATTTTTGTTACTTCTCTGACTCCTTGAATAATTATTTTTAGCTTCTGGGTGACGTTTGAACTTCAGCTGTATTGTTTATGCTGCCTGATTAATTTTTATTTTGTGTCTTTGTATGCCTATCTATACTTTCTCCAACCGCTATGTAAGTTGGTTGTCATTGTGATTAATTAATATTGCTTTTGCTCTGCAATGTTAAGGATTAGTTTGGAGTTGTGTAATTGCAAGTACTGGGAATGTGTATGTTAGTTGGCTGATTAATATAAACAAATATACAAACTATTATTGCTTTGTATAATGAAGTTAATAAAAATGTCTGCAAATATATTCTTTATCCTGTTCTAAGAGTTTGTCTCAGAGATGCATGTAGATGACACCAGATGTCGTGTTGGCAAATAAAAATCATTTTGTTTCAGCTTTAGAGAATTGGATTCACAAAGATTAGAATAAAAGCCTTCACCCATAGCAACCGGATTCATTTTTTTCCATTTCAGTTATAAAAACATGATTGGTTACTGTGTGTAAACCAGGGATCCTCAAACCACGGCCCTCCAGCTGTTGCAGAACTACACATTCCATGAGGCATTGAAAAACTCTGCCATTCACAGACATGACTAGGCATGATGGGAATTGTTGTTCCTGAACAACTGGAGGGCCAACGTTTGAAGACCCCTGGTGTAAACAGTCCTCTTTTGCTCCTGTGTCCATTACATTCTAGTACTGGTTTATATTTTTGTGGCCCCTGGAAAGCAACAGTCTTGTGGTTCAGTGGCCTCATCTTCTAAAACTAATTATGCATAGATGCTTCTCTTATATCTCCAAAGTAATGTGCTGTACATCTATACTATAAAGTGTGAGTGATGAGCGCAAACTGAGAATCTAAAAGTGAATATAAAGACAGTCAAAAGACTGATAGCAATCTATTAATCAACGTAATAAATTTTCAAAGCAGTGAACCATAAAATAAAAGTCCAAAAAACATAGAACTAATGCAACTGGTGCATCAAACATGCGAATAAAGTCCAAAATAAGTGAATCTGGTGTATCAACTGTGTATAAAACTTCTGCCCATGGACATCAATGTAGACAATCTAGATGAGTCTTCACAAAGATTGAGCTCACAGAGCGCTTACCTCCAGTCAATGGATAATGCGTGTCAACGAAATCCTCCAAATGCTGGGATAGAATCCAGGAGCGTTCTCTGCATACAATAGCGATCCAGGTCCAGGCACAGTGGAGTCAGCTCACCAAGATGGCCAAAAGTGTTACCAGGAGCAAAATAGGAAATAAAAAGCTCTCATCGTGAAGTATGTAAACACTCGAACAGTTTTAATGAAGATAAAATTGTGCTTACAGCAAAAAAACGAATAAAACGCCAAACACAGGCACTTCCGGCGGACGGTCAGGGTATCACGTCACTTCCGGTCACGTCTAACCTTACGCGTTGCGTCACGTCACGTGACTTCACCAGATTCACTTATTTTGGACTTTATTCGCATGTTTGATGCACCAGTTGCATTAGTTCTATGTTTTTTGGACTTTTATTTTATGGTTCACTGCTTTGAAATTTTATTAAGTTGATTAATAGATTGCTATCAGTCTTTTGACTGTCTTTATATTCACTTTTAGATTCTCAATTTGCGCTCATCACTCTCACTTTATACCTTTTCATTTGTCGTTAGCACATTTTAGATTTGAGCAGCATTTTGGTTTTTACACTGGTCACTCATTTTTTCACTGTTGGCTAGCGCTTTAGTTTACCCACTTTTTTTGTACATCTATACTACTGCATTACTTTACTGTAAGATCACATGACAACGTATAGCTGGAAATATGGAGCTACAGTCCACAGTATATCCCTCTGGGCATATCTCATTGGCTCAAGCTTTTGTAGGATCAGCAGGTCCTCATAGGTTAGATAATACTTTTCAGCCTGAAGGTTTCAGTGCAGCACTCAAGCTCAAACATTGGCCTTGAAAGCAAAAAACCCTTCCATAAGTATATTTGTTAAAGCATCGTCTAACCAAATGTTTCTCAACCTTTTCTCAGTCACGGCACCCTTTAAAATTATGGACAGTCTTGAGGCGCCACATTCTAAAATGTAAAACAACTGTTCTAATAGTTTTACATAACGCAGCAACATTCACACAGATGGGACACCCAACATTAGAGATGATTTATTATTCTTGCACACTGGTACTGACTAGTATTCTAGTGTTTCTCCTCTTCCTCAGTTTAGCTCAGGTAATCAGTGCTGATGGAGTGGGGCAGGGTCTCTGTGCATGCGACTAACATCCTCCTTATCAATTTATGAAGTCATTGGTTGTAAGAAGGTCACAATGGTGAAGGTTGTACTGGCGCAACATAGAAGGTCGTAATGGTGCACAATAAAAGCCTGCGGCTTTGTGTAACTAAAACAGACTTAATCCACCCACTGGTATGTATAAAATCCTTGGGCAATTTTTAGCCATTTTGCCAGGGCACCCCTAAAGAAACCTGAAGGTACCCCAGGATGCCTGGGCACCCTGGTTAAAAAAGGCTGCTCTAACCTACTGATGCCAAACTCTTCAGGGATTGGCTAGCCAGAAAACATGCAGAGTAAGGCCCATGCGCACTGGGCATTTAGCCCCAGTGAAGGGGCTCTAGCAATTAGCTGTGGGCAGAGGGCACATGTTCTCCATCCTGACCAGCTGCCAGCAGCCCATCAAACTCTATGAGTGGTAAATAGCTGCTGTGAGTGCATGGGGCTGGATGGTGCACCTAGCAGTACTATATTTAGGGCAATATTGAACCATAGATGAATACCCAGAATGCAAAAAGCTTGTGTTCTGTACATTAGCCTCTGGGCTCATACTGCATTGAACATAAGTACTGCCCTAAACTATTTCCAAAAATTTCCTGGCAGATAATACAGCATAGCAAATTCCCAAAGCATAGCTAGAAGTCTTGCAAAACAAAATGCTTGAAACAGGCCTGATGGAACAAATCCCTACAATATGTAACCAAAACATTTTTTTTTTCCCTTTAACAATGGCAATAAACATTTGGCAGGTTCCCATAGTCATTCCACATTTATCTAAAGGTAAAGTATTTTGTTACTGTTGCTGTCTTTATTGGAGAGATTTTCATCCACTTCTTGTTGTTCTGACTCCTTGTCAACAGGACAGGAAATTAGAAATAATGGGCCAGATCCACATACATTTCGATCGGCGCAGCGTATCAGAGATACACTACGCTGCAGTACCTTACCTGGCGTATATTCTAAACCTCAGCGAGTTCGCGCCGTAAGTTACGGTGGCGTAGTGTATTTCTGGCGGTGGATTTCAAATTGGGTGGGTTGGGGACGGGTTTCATTTAAATGAGGCGCGTCCCCGTGCCAAATGAACTGCGCATGCGTCGTCCCGAAATTTCCCGCCGTGCATTGTGCTAAATGACGTCGCTAGGACATCATTTTTTTAACTTAGACGTGAGTTACGTCCATCCCTATTCACGGACGACTTACGCAAAAAATAAAAAAATGTCAAATTTCGACGCGGGAACGACGGCCATACTTAACATGGCAAGTCTATCTATACGCCGCAAAATACCAGCTTTGACTATACGCCGGAAAAAGCCAACTACAGACGACGTTAGAAAATGCGACGGCCGCGCGTACGTTCGTGGATCGTCGTAAATTGCTAATTTGCATACCGGACGCGGAAAACGACACGAACTCCACCCAGCGGGCGCCGAAGTATTGCATCTAAGATTCGAAGACGTACACCTGTCGGATCTTACCCAGATGCCGTTGTATCTTGGTTTGAGGATTCAAACTAAAGATACAATGCGGGAAATTTGAAAGTACGCCGGCGTATCAGTAGATACGCCGGCGTACTTCGTCTGTGGATCTGGCCCAATATTTCCACTGGGAACAAAGCTATTTTGTGTTGCTGTCAGTATATGATTAGACAATACTGGGTAGTTATCTTTCAGTATTCAGGCCACCACTTCTTCCTAAATTGAGATTAATGTGGTTGTAAACCTCAGACGTGAAATATGAACAAAGCATGTCCTTCTATAGTGTGTACTTGTCTCATTCAGGAGCACTAAGTGTAATTTCTGTCTGCTGCCTCGTTCCTCTGCTATCAGTTTCTGATAAGTTTTCCTGACACCAAGAGATCTCCAGCAGAATGACAGCCTCAGCTCTGTTCCGGTGTGCTGTGTAAAGGGGGCTCCTCTCCTCACTGAGCTCTGCAGAGTATACTTTCAGCTCTTCAACCCCCCCCCCTCCTTTTTTTTTTTATGGCCACTTTGACAAATTTTATCAATTCTAGACTTTGAAAAGTTGTAAAGATGAGAATTAGGCAGATAAACAGGTAAAACTTATGCAGGAGAATTTGTTTTATCTCAGTGTATCACCTGAAACCAATCACTTCACTGGGTATATGTCAGGCCCCGTACACACGACCGAGTTTCTCGGCAGAATTCAGCCAGAAACTCGATCGGAGCTGTATTCTGCCGAGAAACCCGGCCGTGTCTACACTTTTGGCCTGAGGAAACCGACAAGGATCTCATCGGGCCAAATAGAGAACATGTTCTCTATTTCCTCGTTTGTCAACAGGGAAACTTGGCTCGCCGAGATCCTCAGCGGCTTCACAATGAACTCGATGAGCAAAACAATGTGTTTTGCCCGTCGAGTTCCTCGGACGTGTGTACGGGGCCTAAGTGTTTACAACCACTTTAAGCTGGTCCCTTCTGGCCACTGATTTCTACTGTCTTTTCTTGACTTGTTTTATCTTTTGACAGATGAGTGATAGGGGTCAGGGATACTACATGTAGGGGCAGGGCTTTATCTTATTTTGGCAGAAGTTGTAAGCTCTATGTGTTGCCTGAGTTCAAAGGAGCTCCACAGGTACGAGAAGATCAATTTGAAGACTAATGCAGGATCCATCACACTGTGTTTGCTAAACTATTATGGCTGTAAATATTGCATAGCATGTACTGTACATACACAAAAATTATTTTGTGAGGATCAGAGTTAGCCATTTTAAAAATATTTAGAAAGAGAGAGCAGATTTCCCTGTATATTAAATCAGAGCGCTAACAAATGAAACATTGATCTATCTAAACACTATGGCCCGGGTTCAGAAAGCACTTACGCCGACGTATCTCAAAATACGCGGCGTAAGTGTAAATATGCACCGTCGTATCTATGCGCCGGACTCTGAAACCAAGATACGCCTGAAAATAGGCTTCATCCGACCGACCTAACTTTCCTACGCCGGCGTATCGTGGGCGCATATTTACGCTGGACGTAGGTGGCACCCCCATTTATTTCCTATTCAAATATAGAAATGAGGGAGATACGTCGATTCACAAACGTACTTGCGCCCGGCGCATAATATACGCGGTTTGTGTAAGTCGCACGTCTGGCGTAAAGTTATTCCCCATATATGAGGCGCAACTCATGCAAAGGTATGTACCTGGGAACTCAAGCCGTCGTATGTTACGTCGTTAACGTTGTACGTGAATATGGATAGGCGTAGGTTACGTTCACGTCGTAGGCAGTGATTCGACGTATCTTAGGCAGTTTTTTCGACGTGATTGTGAGCATGCGCACTGGGATACGTCCACGGGACGGCGCATGCGCCGTTCGCTTTAAGTACTTGTCTGTCACTCAGCCTATTATTTTCATGGGGTCACGCCTCATTAGCATGGCTCACGCCCACTTCCACCTGCGCCGGCTTACGCCGAGGAAACCCAGCGTAGATTTAAGAGCGAGTGGGAGCAAGTGCTTTGTGAATACTGTGCTTGCCTCTTTGCGCTGCGTCGGCGTAGCATATATTCGATACGCTACGCCGGCATAAATATGCGCCGATGTATGTGAATCCGGACCATCTATCTATCTATCTATCTATCTATCTATCTATCTATCTATCTATCTATCTATCTATCTATCTATCTATCTATCTATCTATCTATCGATAGCTACATATCTATCTACCTCTCTGTCTGCCCTGTACATAATCATTATTTATGTAGTCATCTGTTTGAACTATATAGAAGCACTTTGATATTTTACCTATCACAATAAAGCAGGGGGTCATCAACCCTTTCCTCAGGGCCCACTAACAGGCCAGGTTTCACGTATTACCTTGGGGAGATGCAGACTAGAATACTGCAATGACTGAGCAGCAAATGATATAACCTGTGATGTATTTCAGTTATCTTGCAAACCTGGCCTGTTAGTGGGCCCTGAGGACAGGGTTGATGACCACTGCAATAAAGATTTCCTAAACATCACATTCATTATTTCCTAAATTACTTTTTTGCATTTTGCAGATGATGAAAACAGTGGCCCAGATTCAGTAAGAATCTGCGCCTTTCTTACGCAGGCACAGGGCAGCGTTTTTGCCCTGCGCCCGCACAAATTTTCTGCGCTGCCCGCGATTCACGGAGCAGAAGCTCCGTAAATTGCGGGGGCGCTGTGTTAACTTGCCTGGCGTAAGGGCGCCTAATGTAAATGATCCCGCCAGGGGCGGGAATCATTTAAATTAGGCGCGCTCCCGCGCCGAGCGTAGAGTGCATGCTCCGTCGGGAAACTTTCCCGACGTGCATTGCGGCAAATGACGTCGCAAGGACGTCATTTGCTTCAAAGTGAACGTGAATGGCGTCCAGCGCCATTCACGATCCACTTACGCAAACTACGTAAAATTTGAACGTCGCGACGCGGGAACGTGGCCATCCTATAGCATTGGCTGCGCCTGCTATTAGGATGTGTAACGTTACGCAAAACCCGACGTACGCAAATTACGTAATTTGCGTACGCAGGGCCCGCGCAAGTTTGTGAATCGGTGTTAGTATGCAATTTGCATACTATACACAGATCACAATGGGAGCGCCCCCTAGCGTTTTTCTCTAGAATGCAGCCTAAAATCTGCGTGGCATAAGAGCCTTATGCCGCGCAGATTTTAGGCTGCAGTCGGTGTAGCGATGTTCCTGAATCAGGAGCATTCGCTACGCCGGAGCAAGTAAGCAATTGCGCCGTGTAACCTATGGTTACACGGGCGCAATTGCTTCTTGAATCTGGCCCAATGTATTCAATTTTGTTATACTCATTTTCCAAGGACATAAGTACACATTCTTGGTGAATTATTTCCCTGGCACAATAAGGTGACCCAATGCATTAATTATCTTGACAGTACTGGCTCAAATTATATGTATCTCAGCATGTATTAGGGGCTAAAATGTCTACTATTGTTTATCATATCTCCATACTCAACTAGTAAAAAAAAACATTTTTCTAATTTCAGTTGATATTTTTGGGAATTGCCTCTAAGTGAGTTACAAAACAGATCATTTATTTTGTTTCATCCTTTAATGCATACAATTTTAAAGCTGCAGATTGTAATGTATGATTCACCCTGTTTTCAAGGGTCGCAATCATAAAATATTATAAACTATGCTAACTGCAGAAAAAAACGAACTTTATCATTCAAATGCTTCATCAGTTATGCTGTCTTTTTTTGCATGCAATTAACTCACTGATTATTGTAGAAAGGAATTCACTTTCATCTCATATATCATCATGCATCCCAGATAAAAATTGCATTTAGCCTGCTGATTTGGTGACGGCAACTAGTTAACTGGAAATGAAAGCTAGCAGTTTGACAGTTTAATTGGTGTGATGCTATATATAGCATAAACAATTGTAAAGTATGTAGCAGTTTTGTAAACTTAAATCTGGTTTTGGAAAAAGGTGTCACATGGAAAGATTGGAGGAGATGGATACCAGGGACATACTTGACTTGATGGAGTTTATGTTTCTGCTGATAAAAAGAATCAGACTGCAGGAGGAAATGGAGAGTCACCAAGGATGACAATAATAGGTGTATCTGTTCACATCCCATAGTCTGTCATTTGGCTTTGTTAACCTAATGCTTGTTGAGCTACGGCAGTTGTGTCTCTCCCTGCAACAGCTAAAAGTCGACGGGAGGGTTTTTAGCTGCTGCCGAGAGCCGCACAGGGCATCCTGTAATTCCCTCTGGTGTTTGGGCCCCCCTGTGTGCCCGGGCCCCCTACAGGAGGACTGGTGGTCCCCCCTATCAGCGGCCCTGCTGGTACCCTGACACCTTTATGAATTTTTTTCCTGAATGACTGTGGAGTGGAGATATTAGAAAATTAGTTGGCTATTATTCCTAAAGTTTAAGTGCTCAAATATTTACCTGCAAGACATATTTAAATCATTAATCTTTAACCGCTTTAGGACCGCCTCACACCGATATATGTCGGCAGAGCGGCACGCGACCTGGTCCTGAGCTCCTTGATCGCGCCCTTGGGACCCACGGACCCGATCGGCGCCGGTGTCCCAAAATCAAGTCACAGAACTGAAGAACGGGGAGAGGTAAGTGTAAAAAAAACTCTACCCATGCTTCCTAGTGAGCCTGTCACTGATCGTCTGTTCCCTGTCATAGGGAACCACGATCAGTGATGTCACACGCCAAGCCACGCCCCCTACAGTAAGAAACACACATTAGATCACACTTAACCCCTTTAGCGCCCCCTACAGGTTAACCCCTTCCCTGCCAGTGTCATTTTCACAGTAATCAGTGCATTTTTATAGCACTGATTACTGTGAAATTGGTCCAAAAATAGTGTCAAAAGTGTCCGATGTGTCTGCCATAATGTCACAGTCACGATAGAAATTAGGCCCACAATACTAAATACATACTTACTTCCAGAGTTTGTACACTTCCTTGGTAGAGTAAACTCCACATTGTTCTAGGCAAAGAGGATCCAACTTTGAAAAAAAATTGTACAATATGTACTAGCATGTCAAGGAGAGGGATATAACAATTCATGGACTTATCCCTACCTGGTGTTGCCCATTTCTCTTTTATCCTCATGTAACACTAATTTACTAAAAGGCATATCAGCCTGGATGTCACACCACTCCCTCAAACTCAATCTATCCAAAACCAAGCTCATCATTTTTCCTCCCCCACATGCCCTTCTCCTGATATCTCTGTCAAGATTGATGACACAACGATCAGTCCATCCCCGCATGCCAAGGTTCTAGGTGTAATCCTGGACTCTGAACTCTTTCAGCCCCATGTCAAATCACTGTCCAAATCTTTCCACCTTGACCTCCACAACATCCCCAAAATACGTCCCTTTCTAACCAGTGACACCACAAAGCTCGTAATTCACTCCCTGATCATCTCCCGCCTCGACTACTCCAGCTTCCCTCTCATTGGCTTACCTTTACATAAGCTATCCCTCCTTCAATCCATCATGAATGTTGCTATCAGGCTTATCCACCTTACCAACCATTTAGTGTCTGCTATTCCTCTGTGTCAATCCCTTCATTGTCTCCGGCTCACCCAACAAATTAAGTTCATAATACTAACAACAACTTACAAAGCAAATCACAACTCTGCTTGCAGCTACATCACTAACCTAGTCTCAAAATACCAACCTATTTGTTCTCTTCATTCCTCCCCTTTCACACTGTGCTGCCCCGGGCGTTGGCGGTCAAACGCTGCTATTTTTAGCGGTGCTTGACCGTCCGATTTGCGGCACTAGGGGGGCAGTTTTAACCTGAAAAAGGGTTAAAACCACCTGCAAAGCGACGCTACGGCAACGTTTTGCCAGCGGTACGGCGGCGCTGCCCATTGATTTCACTGCTTCTAATGCGCTCCAAAGAAGCTGCTGCCAGTGCATTTTCTGACGCCCTGCCAACGCACCGCTCCAGTGTGAAAGCCCTCAGGCTTTCACACTGGAGTGAATAGAGCAGCTGTTTTAGGGCATTTTTCAGGCGCTATTTTTAACGCTATAGTGTCTTCAAAACGCCTCCAGTGTGAAAGGAGTCTTAAACTTGCAAAGAATTTCCAGAAAGATAAACAGCTTACAACAGCAAACAAACTGAATAAAGTCCATGACTCTGGCTCAATGGAAAACAAGGTAATGGCTCACTACCACTAAACAGTCCTACACTAGGGTTTCTGGGATTTCCTGTCTGTTTCATGGGTTCCTACAGACCACAGAAAACTTGTAATTAGGGTTTGGAGATTCTTCCCACCCAAAACTCTTTGAACCTCTGAGTCACTAATTTAGCAATCCATATATATATATATATATATATATATATATATATATATATATATATATATATATATGTATGTATGTATGTGTATATATATATATATATATATATATATATATATATATATATATAGTAGAGTAGTGTAGCTTCACATGGCATTCATGAAACAAAAGAGTTTAAATTGGATTTTTGAAAGTGTGTGTAATACTACTCCAGCCACAAAAGAATGGAGAAATCTCAAGAATAATATAAAGCAGAAAAATGCATTCAGAAAAATAAATAGGCTAGCTGTTATCCAGGCTCCGATCTTATATACTGTTGTTACTGTACGAGAGACTAAGCATAGTATTTATTCAATGTATGATATTGCTGATGCAGTTTGGAATATATGGACGCCCTGAACATATCTTCTTAGTAAGCAATACGTTTGTCCTTAGCTGTCAGAACAGTTTTAATGCATATAGTAGACAGGTTTAAATCCTCCCAATATTCATTGTGACCTTCAGTAGCAATAGCTGGGTCAATGTAATGGTTAGCATCTAAGAAATGAGTGAAGAGAGTTGGAAGTGTTCCATATTAGTAAAGCTCAGTGACCAATTAATTTTTTTCTGTCTCTTACCCCATTTGTGTTTCATGTAATCATCACAAGAGAAATGGAAAAGTTGACTTCTGTGACGTCAACATTACAGGAGGTTAGCAGAACAGGAGTGGGGGTTAATCCATCTAATGGAGCTCCATATAGCTGAAAAAAACTGACATTGGTTCTTAAAGCGGTAGTTCCCCCTCCAAATTTTTTTTACCCTTAGTCTGATGCTCATTTTGTCTAGGGGAATCGGCTAGTTGTTTTAAAATCGACGCTGTACTTACCGTTGTAGAGAGCGATCTTCCCCCGCCGCTTCCGGGTATGGGTCTTCAGGAGTGGGCGTTCCTTCTTGATTGACAGGCCTCCGACGGTCGCATCCATCACGTCACGAGTAGCCGAAAGAAGCCGAACGTCGGCGCGGCTCTATACGGCGCCTGCGCACCGAGGTTCGGCTACTTTCGGAAAATCGTGACGCGATGGATGCGACCGTCAGAAGCCTGTCGGAAGACTGTAAATCAAGAAGGAACGCCCATCCCCGAAGACCAAACCCGGAAGCGACGGAGAAGATCGCTCTCTACAACGGTAAGTACAGCGTCAATTTTAAAACAACTAGCCGATTCCCCTAGACAAAATGAGCATCAGACTAAGGGTAAAAAATTTTTGGAGAGGGAACTACCGCTTTAACCTTTCTAACCGTTTAAGTTGCACATATACATGCATGTACATTATATCACCACATTTTATTTTTAAACCACTATAGTACAAATTTCTATGTACATGACCTGGATCATAAACCAATGTTTCTCAACTCCAGTCCTCAAGTACCCCCAACAGGTCATGTTTTCAGACTTTCCATTGTTTTGCACAGTGATTTGATCAGTTTCACTATAGTAATTACCACAGCCGTTTCATCTAAGGGAAATCCTGAAAACATGACCTGTTGGGGGTACTTGAGGACTGGAGTTGAGAAACACTGAAATAGCATATACAACATTATAGGTTCTTGCTATTTTTCTAAATATAGTGACTGACTTGTCAGAGGAGGATTACTGTAACGCAGTTGGCAAGCTTAAATGTATTGCAATATATGTAAACCAAGTATCCCCATGCATAAATGTGCTAGTGATATGTAAGGATGCAAAGGGTTAATTAGGAATATTCACCATAAACTAACATTTAAACATATAACATATTCCAAGAAAGGACACAATAGCCTTAACTGAGGGTAGCATCAGGCTGCCCTTATTGTTGTTTCATTATGTCACTTCATTCTTATAGAATCTTGCATTAAGCCTGAAACACTTACAAATAAATATTTCATTATGCTGAGATTGCACTTATTTATTTTATGAAATGTGCATGAAACTGCGCAGCTAAAATAATCTGTGGTCATGGGGCAGAATAGCAGAAATGGACACTTGGGAATATCATTGGCCTTATTCACCGAAAAATATATTCATAAAACACAGAGAGCAAAAAACAGAAAACCAGTATGGGTTGTTTATATTTTAAATGTAGAGAGCACAAATTGCTTATTTTATAATCAGTATTACTTTGTATTTGTTTCATAGCATCAAGGAAAGTATATCTTATGAAACGAGTTACATCATCGCCTGTATTAAATCTGAAAGGTTTAATGTACATGCATTATATAAATGCATTAGTAGAACAGAATCATCCACAGTGAGCTCAATATTGCAGCATCCATGACTGTTTCATAAGATTAATAACTTCTTTTTTTTTTTTACTTTAGAGCAATTGTGCTTCTTACTTCTATTCATGCAAAGCAAGATTCAGAGTTTGAGCTTACTTTAATAATGAATGCTTTCATGAAAGTAATATGAAGATGTCTTTCGGAAAATGCCATTGTTCTGGCTGACATTTTAATACAAAAAATCCAGTGGTGTGCCTACTTTACTTTTTCCCCTGACCTTGAGCACAGTTGCCAGTCTGGAAAATTGGAGAACGGTTAGAGCTCATATAATATTTGACACATGCTGATATCATTTTAAAATTTATTTTTGCAATCTTCTTTACTGCTTTTATTGCCATTATTTTGATGATCCTATCATTTAGGTCCTTGTTCAGCTACTTCCAGTTAAGAGGTGATCTCAACTGCTGCATTAAATTGTCCCCCATTTACATGCACTTTTATTCCGCGTACACACGCTTGGATTTTCCGTCTGAAAAAACTTTTTCCCGACAGAATTCCGCTCAAGCTTGGCTTGCATACACCCGGTCACACAAAAGTTCTTTGAACTTTCGACCGTCAAGAACACAGTGACGTATAAGGCCTCGTACACACGACCGAGTTTCTCAGCAAAAACCAGCAAAAAACTTGCTGTTTTTTTTTTTTGCCGAGGAAACTGGTCATGTGTACACTTTTCGACGAGGAAACTGTCGAGGATCTCGTCGAGCCAAAAAGAGAGCATGTCTTCTTTTTCCTCGACGGGAATGGGAAAATTTGGCTCGCCGAGATCCTCGACAGCCTAACAAGGAACTCAACGAGCAAAACGATGTGTTTCGCCCGTCGAGTTTCTCGGTCGTGTGTACGAAGCTTCACACTACGACGAGCCGAGAAAATGAAGTTCAATGCGTCGAATTGTTTCCGAACATGCGTCGAAATTTTACGCATCGAAATTACTGCAGACGATCGAATTTCCGATTGGAATTTTTTCCGTCTAAAAATTTGAGAACCGTCTCTCAAATTTTTGTTGGTGGAAATTCCGACAGGAAAAGTCCAATGGAGCCTACACACGGAATTTCCGATCAAAAGCTCACATCAGACTTTTCTTGTCAGATATTCCGACCGTTTGTACGAGGCATAAGTAGAAACTATAAGCAGCCATGCCTATGCTCATTACACCCATTATCACTTATAAAAAGCCTACCCTGAGCATTAACATGCAGTTGCTGATGAAGTATGTAGATAGAATGTGCCTGCTAATTGCAGGAGGAAACTGGAGGAAATCAGCAATGCTGAGATACACAAAAAAAAGGATTAAAAATGAAAAAAAAAAATGCAAAAATGGAAAAACTGTTTTAAAGAAGAAAAAAAATGACAATATTTTATCATAGATAGTACTTTAGCAAATTAAACATTTCAGTTAGGGCTCACGTATACTTGTTTGAGATGTAAGTGAAGTGAACTTTCATAGTTTGGAAAAACATAAAAATACATAGTAGACACAATCTGAAAGGGTTTATTTTTTTGTGGCAAGTATGTTTTCTTTTCCAAGTATTTTGTTGAATTTTTACATGAATGGTGTTACAGAAGAGGGTCATAGCAAAACAATAGAAGTAAATCACTCCCATTAGTATACCGAAGGAGGAGTGTTTGAACAGGGTAACTCAAGTAGGTTACAAATGGTCAACAAGATCAAACAACTGATCCTCAGTACACCTGGAAGGGCTGCTCCGACAGGAGAACAACACAGGCTAAGTTTACAAAATGGTTATATGACTAAGTATCATCTAAAAGAGAAAACTGAAGTCATATTTAGTCTTTTGTAGAGTATCTAGCAATAAGTGTAATAACTGAATCAAATTGTAAGAAACAGTATAGGGTGTGGCTTCTCTTCTTCTAAAGTAGTAGGTCCATGTTTGGGACCTAAAGAGTCTAGCTTAGACACTCTGGATGGGGTTAGCGGACATGGGGTGGGGAGTGGTATAAGAAGTGGGATGAGGTTGTGTGGAAGGAGGGTTAAGAGAGAAGAGAGGGGGTATATATGATAAAAAAGGGGGAGGGGTCATGTAGAAAAAGGGGAAAGATGGAGAGATTCTGAGAAAGTGTGATTGGGGCAGTCACCTTCCGCCTCCAGCTAAGGTTATATGGTCCTTATCTCAAGTGCAGCCAGCTACATAACTCATGTGGGGTTTGACTGATACCAAGAATATTCTGGTGACTCCTGGAACTGAAACCAGCAAGCCCAGGTGTTGGTAAATCTAGTTGGTGTGCCTTTCGAAATATTAATTAATTCTTCCATTTCCATGACCTGTCGTATGCGTAAAAACCATTCTGCAAGTGATGGAGGCGTGGTATAGCTAGTGACCTATGGTATGTTGATTTGGGAAGGAGGCATGGTGGAGGAGATATTGCGAGGGAATGTAGTCTAGTGTGTAAGTAGTTATCTTCGCAATACCGTCATGTACAGTACGTCTTTGCAGAATTGTTGCAGCTTCGGGCAAGTGTGTTTTCTAAATACTTTGAACACCTTGGAAAGGGATCCTGCAAATCCATTCTATATTTGATGATTCCTCATTACAAAGGGATATCTTTGCTTTACTATATCTACTGCTCTTTGCCAAGCATAGGATTGTTTTCTGTTAAAATGAAATAGTTACAAAAAATAGTAAAACAAGCCCTTCAAAAAATTGGTTTAGTAGTGAAACTGAACCTAAACTCAACTAAACTTCAAATCAAGTTAAACACACCAAGTAGATATTAGGCCATTGGGTATACCAAACACTGTGGGCACTGGCACGGGCAATTGTAAAAAGCTCAACAAACAATACTACAAGACTGGTTATACTTTAACAAACATGGGATGGATAGACAACTAGTTTAAACGTGATTCCAAGACACGAAGACCACCATTAGAGCCATAGGCATCCTATTACTAATCAGAACAATGCCGGTAGGAAGGCCACCTTCTTATTCATTCTAATAACAATGCTTCATTGTAATACAACACTTCTGCTCTAAAAGATTTTCACTCTCTTTGTAGTTGCTGCCTCTGGCTCATCAGTTACAGTTGTCACTTGGTGACAGGTTGTATTTAGTCTGTTTTAGTGTCAGAAGGTTGAACAGCAGTAGTTTGGTTGCAAATGGCTCCAGACATTTAAAAAAAAACGGGCAAGGACAATACTTTCTGTGACAACATTTTTAGTTATATAGTCGTAGTATGTAGATAGGTCCATCAAAGACACATGCTCATCATGATTAAACTTTTTTTTTATTTAAATTGTCAGAAAATTGTGTATAATATGTTATAAAATGCCAGCTTATTTAAAAGAAAAAGGATTTTTAATAAACAACAATCTTATCCTAAAACCAAATGGATTTATTAATTCATGTAACAAAAGAAGCAAAAATAGTGTGTAGTATACAGCCAATCAGCTTTTAGATTTTGAATGTAAACAGGGAATTCTCTTTCTGGCTGAAGCTTTTACTTATAGATATCACAAGTCACCACCATTCTATGACTTTTGTGAGTGTATTCTTCAAAGATAATAACTGCGGTATTGGTTTTATGGAAGAGTAAATGTAATGATACACAGGTAACATAGACCAGAGGAGCAATGTACAAAAGAAGGGTTGAGAACACTTGAGAGATCATAAAAGCTACTCATGTTCCAATGACACATAGGGGTTGATTTACTCTGCAAGTGCAGTTGTTCCAGAGCTTAATAAATTAGGTAAAGCTTCACTTTGCAAGGAATACCCAATCAAGGAAAATTAAAAGAACAACATTTTTGCTTACACGTGATTGGATGATGGAAGTTAGCAGAGCTTCTGCTCATTTACTATTCTCTGGGGCAACTTCACTTTGCAAAAGTTACTGTGCATTTTCCTTTAACCACTTCCCGACCGCCGCATGTACATATATGTCGTCAGAATGGCACGGACAGACACATCTACGTACCTGTACGTGCCTGCCTAGACGTGGGTCGGGGGTCCGATCGGGACCCCCCCCGCTACATGCGGCGGTCGGATTCCCTCGGGGAGCGATCCGGGACGACAGCGCCCCCTGTGGTTAACTCCCAAACTGCAACTGTCATTTTCACAGTAAACAATGCAATTTAAATGCATTTTTTGCTGTGAAAATGACAATGGTCCCAAAAATGTGTCAAAATTGTCCGAAGTGTCCGCCATAATGTCGCAGTTACGAAAAAAATCGCTGATCGCCGCCATTAGTAGTAAAAAATTTTTTTTATAAAAATGCAATAAAACTATCCCCTATTTTGTAAACGCTATAAATTTTGCGCAAACCAATCGATAAACGCTTATTGCGATTTTTTTTTACCAAAAATAGGTAGAAGAATACGTATCGACCTATACTGAGGAAAAACACATTTTATATATGTTTTTAGGGGATATTTATTATAACAAAAAGTAAAAAATATTGATTTTTTTTCAAAATTGTCGCTCTATTTTTGTTTATAGCGCAAAAAATAAAAACCGCAGAGGTGATCAAATACCACCAAAAGAAAGCTCTATTTGTGGGGAAAAAAGGACGTCAATTTTGTTTGGGAGCCACGTCGCACGACCGCGCAATTGTCTGTTAAAGCGATGCAGTGCCGAATTGTAAAAACCCCTTGGGTCATGTAGCAGCATATTGGTCCGGTCCTTAAGTGGTTAAGCTACTTTCACACTGAGGTGCCTTTCAGGCGTTTTAGCGCTAAAAACAGTGCCTGTAAAGCGCCTCTCATGCCTATACTGCTTTCATACTGAGGTGGTGCGACTGCAGTACGAGAAAAAAAGTCCTGCACGCAGCATCTTTGGGGCGGTGCGGGAGCGATGTATACACCGCTCCCAAAATGCCCTGCCTATTGAAATGAATGGGCACCACTGCCAAAGCGCCTGCAAAGCAATTTGGCAACACCGCAACACAGGCTCTTTTAAACCCTTCGGCCGCTAGCAGGGGGTTAAAAGCACCCCACTCGTGTCCGAAAAGCACCGCTATAACAGTGGTAAAGCATTGCTAAAGCTATCGGCGCTTTACCACTAACGCCGGTCGCTCGACAGTGTGAAAGTACTAGAGTTGTGTGAGGTTTATGGGGGTATTAATTTAAAAAAAAAAAAAATTGCTTCATTGGTAGAGTCTGGACACATTAAAAATAATATTTTTTAACCACTTGAGAGCCGAGCTATAGATGAAAGACATCTTCAACGCGGCTCTCAACTGCCGGGTGGACATCCCTGGACGTCTTGCTGTTTACATTCCCCCCTCTGCAGCGCGCGGCGGGGAAAATCTGTGCCCACCGTGTCACGTGGTACCGATGCGCGTGCCTGGCGGCCGCGATGTCCGCCAGGTGCTCACGATCGGAAGTTATAGAGGCAGGACGTGGAGCTCTGTGCGTAAACACAGAGCTCCACGTCCTGTCAGGGAGAGAGGAGACTGATGCTATGTCCCTTGTACATAGTGATACAGATCGGTCACCTCCCCCAGTTAGTCCCCTCCACCCACAGTAAGAATCACTCCCAGGGAACACATTTAACCTCTCGATCGCCCCCTAGTGTTAACCCCTTCCCTGCCTGTCACATTTACACAGTAATCAGTGCATATTTATAGCACTGTTCGCTGTATAAATGTGAATGGTCCCAAAATAGTGTCAAAGGTGTTCAATATGTCCGCCGCAATATCGCAGGCCTGACAAAAATCGCAGATCACCGCCATTACTAGTAAAAAAAATTATAATAAAAATGTCATAAATTCCCATATTTTGTAGGCCCTACAACTTTTGCGCAAACCAATTTATATATGCTTATTGCGATGTTTTTTTCCAAAAATATGTATAAGAATATGTATCGGCCTAAACTGAGGGAAAAAAAAGTTTTTTTAAAAAAAATTGGGATAGTATTATAGCAAAAAATAAAAAAATGTGTTTTTTTTTTAATTTTCTGTCTTCTTTTGTTTATAGCGCAAAGAATAAAAAACGCAGAGGTGATCAAATACCACTAAAAGAAAGCTCTATTTGTGGGAAAAAAATGATAAAAATATCATTTGGGTACACTGTTGTATGACCGCGCAATTGTCATTCAAAGTGCGTCAGCGCTGAATGCTGAAAATTGGTCTGGGCAGGAAGGGGGTTTAAGTGCCCAGTAAGGAAGTGGTCAATGTAGTTTATAATATAGGTCATATTTTTTGTCGATACTCCTAAAGACAAACAATAGAGAATTTGCTTTCACTGATATGATACCAGGTTACGTTATATAAAAGTTGATCAGTCCTGAATTTTCAAAAATGATTTTATGCTTTAAAAAATGTCAATAATTACAGTACACCAAAGTCTTCAAATTAAGAAAAAGATGGAAAGGTAATGGGCAGCCCCATACTACACATCACAAGCTCAGTTTTTTAGATTTGGTAAGGTTTATTTTAACATTTCCTGGGTCATGAAACCTTGTAAGTTTAGCAATAATATTGCAGAGTGTGTACGTTTAACAATAATAATGTGGCTGTGATATAAAAGGAGGACTTTATCTGTGAATGCATCAGTTTTGTGTTGCAAGGATATGAGTGTTGAGTCTGAGTTTCCTCTGTAAAGCCCCTAAGAGAAGTACATGGATTAGAACAGACATGGGATGCTCCTACCTTGTGCCATTTCAGATTATAAAGGGCAGAGAAATTGTATTTTTAACCTTGATTCTCGCAAAAGGATATTTGTGTATTTACGAATGTGAGTTAGTGACCTTAGATTGTAAGCTCCTTAAGGGCAGGAACTGATGTGAATGTACAATACATATGTAAATTCATGACGCAATATAAGTACCTATAACAAATAAATTAATTAATGAATTAAAATGTTATAAAAGGCACTGATGGGTGTGTGCCTTTACTCCAATCCATACAGGATAGACATGGAGAAAGCTTAGCATTTAGCACATCCAATACATAATACAAAATACCATTTGAAGAGACAGCCTAAACTCAATATAATCAATAAAATAATAAAGTGTCAACTCTAACATCCTTGCATCAAACCATCGCCCCTATGTGGGGGAGAAAGTCTGAAAAGCTGAGGGATTTCCTAAATGGAGCAACCAACCCAGTATATTTTGGGCTCAAATAGGTGCTTCTACTTCTGGTTTAGAATATGTAAATACTTTTTTTGTGCATTATCTATGCATAGGTTCACTTTAACCAAAGATTGACAGAGCAATGTAAAAAGATACCGGTACATATAATCATAATGACCCTTATCATTTACTTACGAGTTCAAACAAGAATATTTACAGAAATCTCCAGGAGTTTATGCAAGAGATATTTCCCATTTGCCTGGTTTGTACTTTTTGATTCATTCTCAAATGTTGCCCATGTTGGTGTTGAAAAAAGGGCCATGCCCCTCGGCCTTTACACACTTCTATTATATATCAGTATATCTCAATATATAATAAGATGGGTTTCAGGAGGATAGGCACATGGGGGTTGCAGATCTAAGGCCCCCGTACACAGGACCGAGTTTCTCGGCAGAATTCAGCCAGAAACTCGATCGGAGCTGGATTCTG